>NC_064920.1:359355477-359655477 GCF_023897955.1 Schistocerca gregaria | reverse complement strand
GCGGTCGTTCTCAAATCTCCCCGGGAAATATTGATTTTTTGAATTAATACGAGGGTTGGAACTTAAATAGTCGCAATATTCACAACCGATACAAAAGAGTTACCTGTTTGCACCTGTTATTGTCCTTAAAAGTAGTTACCAGCGTTGTGTAGAACCCATTGCCACCGATGTGGAAGGCGTAGTATACCGTTAGCAGAGCCTGTTCTGTTGATGGTGCAAATGGAGCGGTATACTGCCCGTCGAATCTCTGAAAGAGTTTTGAAGCGAATGCCACGAAGTGGTTCCTTCACCTTCGGAATCAAATCAAAGTCACAAGGACTTAAGTCCTGGGAGTATGGTGGATGGTACAGTACTTACCAGTCTCATCGACCGAATAGAGCAGGCACGGCTTGCGCTGTATGCGCCCGCGCGTTGTCGTGCAAAATGATGATTGGGTTGCGCAGAAAGTGTCGCCGCTTCTTTCGCAAAGCTGATAGCAGGTGATGCTCCAAAAACGAACAGTAATACAGTTATACTGTGCGTTGACGGTCTGCCGTGGAGGAACGTAATGCGTTAGGAGAACACCACCACAGTCGTACACGAGAATCACCATAACTTAGACCGCTCAATTCGCACCATCAACAGAACAAGCTCTGCTAACGGTATACTACGCCTTCCGCATCTCTGGCAACTGTTTCTACACAACGCTGGTGACTACTTTGAAGGGCAGTAACAGGTGCAAACATGTACCTCTTTTGTATCGGTTGTGAATAAATAGCTGCCGCTATTTAAGTTCCAACCCTCGTATATCGCATACGTGAGCACACAGAAAATCATCATCATTATCATCGCCCATTACTATTGCAAAACGTTGAGGTCTCTTCAAGCGACACATCGAAGTCCGTATTCAATAGTTGACTCTGAAGTCAATCCACGGCCTTTTTTTCTTTTTTTTTTTTAACAATGGTGACAATTCCAGGATAACATTGACCTTACCCGTTTTTGATTTTGTTTAATGCTTATCGTGGACCTTTCGACAGCTCTTTCGGGCTGTTCCAAGCTTTCGTATGGTGGATTCGTTCAATATCAATTTGGTGACTGATGTGTATGTTGTGTTGGATAGCATACGTTCAGCGCAGATAACTACGAGGAGGAACGAACTTCTACCTCCCCTCCTTCTGTCCCTCGCCACATTCTTTTTTGTAATTACTTAGGCGTTACAGTTAGTTGCTCATTATTATAATATGGTTTTCTCTGAATATAAGTAACTACTACTTCTTGCGTCGAATCTGGCCGAATGTGGACCACGTAAAATTAGAGGAATTCTCCTCTCGGATGAGGTTCTTCCTCCTATCTTCCCAGTACATTTTCATTCTCTCGCTCTGCTGTTGTTTTTGTACCTGTGTGAAGATACTACTATATTTCCTCTCTATTTTTCGAAAACCCTTGAACTATTTTATGCAGATCTTGAATTTCTTAATGTCTTCTTCAGTTGTGTTTATGTCTTCTTTTAGTGTATCTTTGATCCACTGATTTTTGTTCCTTTTTGTTATAAAAATATTGGAAGATTCTTTTACTTAATCAGATGTCCTCCATTTTTTTATATGTCCAAAGAAACTTATCCGCTACCTCTGGACTGTGTCTGAGATTTTCGGAATTTTTGGACAGGTTTCTTTGTTATTTCTTAACTTGCAGTTCCGCTTTCGTCCACGGTCCGTCCCAAAATTTTTCGAAGAATTCTCTTCTCCTTTTCATCATTTTTTTCCCTTATTCAGCTAATTTAAGTGTGTCAATATACTCTGCTGCATGCAGAGCGCTTGTGGTTACGTAAGTGTTCCATAGTGTCTCTTCTTTGCATTAACTGAGGATAGCCTTTTACTGTACGTTGATACGCCTGCAACATCTTCTGGGTACTGTTTCTTTTTCTGTCAGCCCACTGCTTTAAATAACTTCTGCCAAGTACCAAGTACTTAAATAAATTTTTGAACTTTGTTAATTTTTTTCAACATCTCTTTCCAGTAATTTCGGGATACCTGCGATATTTGTCATGTGTTCTGCTTTGAATGTCGAGTTTTATGGGTCTGCTTTCTCTGTTACTCAAATAACAGCTAAAACTGATTTCCTTATTTATCATATAAAATTTGTAAAGGCACATTTGAAACCGACGCCCATACTCGTGGTGGCACTCGAAACGGCGGCGTACGTTATGAGACAGGGATGTCTCCGTGAAGGTGTGGACTGTGAGTTTGATGATGATGATGTCTGGTTCGTGTGGCGCTCAACTGCGCGGTCATCAGAGTCCAGACAAAGTCACAATTTTTACACTGTCCAATTTCTTTCACAGTCCAATCTAGCCACTGTCACGAATGATGATGATGATGAAATGATGAGTACAACACAAACACCCAGTCTCCGGGAGGTGAAAATCCCCAACCCGGCCGGAAATCGAACCTGGGACCCCGTGATCCAGATGCAGCAGCGCTAGACAATAGACGACGAGCTGCGGAATGTGAGTTTTGAGTTGTTAATAGCGACGAGGGCGCGGTAAAACTCTGCATGGGTACATTGTAGTTTACTTCTCCCGAAGACTGCAAATGGGGTGGCGAACTTGATGTAACGAGCAGAGATCTGAAACGAGGACTGTATACTCGTTTTAAATTCAGCAACGGACCAGATGACGTCATCTCCTATGTGGCCGTCTCCGTACGCTTGGAAACTCGTCTCACCGTCTTCTCCGCCGCTGCCTTTTAGCTAAAAACTCGTCACTTGACTCTGTTGTCGGATACAAGTGAACTACGCCAGCATAGAAAGCGGTGCGGGTACAGAAGTTCGCAAGGGCCCAACTGTTGAGCAGACGATTATTATTTACACTTATTAGACATAATGCGTACACATGGTGCGCGACATTAATACGACTCTAATATTACAACAGATGCTGGCAGTTTGCGCCATAAGACGGCAGCCACGCTTGACACTGAAGGAGCGTTGACCACCGGACACACTTGAAAGCACCGGGAGTTTCTTTAACTGTAGCAGCTGCACAGATTCGTATGACATGCATTTCAGCATTTCAGACTCCACAGGATCGCCATACACGAGATTTCATGGCTCCCTATAGAAATAAATCAAGGTTCCATAAATCCGTTGAACGTGGGGCAAGGGGACCGGTCCACCAACCCAAGCCATCTATGCGGAAATGTTCAAATGCATACAGACAGCCAGTACAAAATGAGCAGATGCCTCATCTTGTTGAAACCAGATGCGATGCCTCCTATCTTCAAGAAAGCCGGGAAGAACCCTATTCCAGAAAGCTCTGATCATTCGCGAAGTTCAAGCGGGATGGTAAAAGTTACGGTCCGAGTGGGCAGTTGGGACCAAACGCACCCACAAATTAGTTGTGAAGCGATATTGTGCCCCGTGGTGCCACACACCGTGGGTGTTTTCTGGTGCCCACAAATACTCACTGTGGTGATCGAATAAGCCATCCCTAGTGTATGTGGTCTCATCGGTGGACAACACATACGCTGGGAGACTCACATCTCGGGCGTCTTGCTGCAGAAAGCTACACGTACGGGATGTTCACCAGTGTGCAATACACGCACTCTTTGAAGATGAAAATCATATAAGGACCTGGCGTTCAAAACACGCTGCTTAATACTACGAGATACTCTTCAGTCTGAAACAGTGGCACATGTGTTGGTGCTTAGACCAGTATCCACCGAGTTCAGAATACTTTCTTCCCTAACGACAGAACGCTCCGATCGTGGCCTGCTCTCACTAGCCCTTCCGCTTCTTAATGATCCGCAATTGCACTAATTTCTATGCCGACATGCAAGGAAACTCTGGTGTGGTTGATGTCTAGGAAGCGCTCTTGATAAATGCGACCAGTGGCTCGTCCATTGCACTCAGCCATTCCGTACATTAAGTAAGCTCACCGTTCGTACACCTTCACCGAGGAGTCAAGCAGTATATTGCTCCCTCCTACGTATATCTCTCTAAGAGACCATGAGGATAAAATCAGAGAGTTTAGAGCCCACACAGAGGCATATCGACAATCTTTCTTTCCACGAACAAAACGAGACTGGAATAGAAGGGAGAACCGATAGAGGTACTCAAAGTACCCTCCGCCACACACCCTCAGGTGGATTGCGGAGTATGGATGTAGATGTAGATGTAGATCAACATAATCATCATTTTCGCCATTTTTATCGCTCATGAAAACCACACATTGCATGCTGTACAACCATACAGCGAGACCTTCAGAGGTGGTGGTCCAGACTGCAGAACACACCGGTACCTCTAATAACCAGTAGCACGTCCTCTTGCATTGATGCATTCCTGTATTCGTCGTGACAAACTATCCACAAGTTCTTCAAGGCACTGTTGCTCCAGATTGTCCCACTCCGCAACGGCGATTCGGCGTACATCCCTCTGAGAGGATGGTGGGTCACGTCGTCCATAAACAGCCCTTTTCAGTCTATCCCAGGCATGTTCGACAGGGTTTGTGTCTGGAGAACATGCTGGCTACTCTAGTCGAGCGATGTCGTTATCACGATGGGGGCGTGAATTGTCGTCCATGAAGGCGAATGCCTCGCCAATATGTTGCCGATATGGCAGCTCTATTGGTTGGTGGATGGCATTCAAGTATCGTACAGCCCTTACGGCGCATTCCATGACCACCAGCGGCGTACGTCAGCCCCACATAATGCCACCCCAAAACAGCAAGGAACCACCACCTTGCTGCACTCGCTGGACAGTTTGTCTAAAGCGTCCAGCCTGATCAGGTTGCCTCCAATACGTCTGCGACGATTGGCTGGTTGAAGGCATATGTGACACTAATCGGTGACGAGAACCTGATTCCAATCCTGAGCGGCCCATTCGACGTGTTGTTGGGCCTATCTGTGCCGCGCTGCGTGGTGTCATGGTTGTAAAGATGGATCTCGCCACGGACGTCGGGAATAAAGTTGCGCATCATGCAGCCTATTGCGCACAGTTTGAGTCGTAACACGACGTCCTGCGGGTGCACGAAAAGCGTTATTCAACATGGTGGCGTAGCTGTCAGGGTTCCCCCGAGCCATATCCGCAGGTAGCGATCATCCACTGCAGCAGTAACCCTTGGGTGGCCTGAGAGAGGCATGTCATCGACAGTTCCTGTCTCTCTGTATCTCCTTCATGTCCGAACAACATCGCTTTGGTTCACTCCGAGACGCCTGGACACCTCCCTTGTTGAGAGCCCTTCCTGGCACAAAGCATGGTTGAACTACAGACAACATAAGCTGCGTACCTCCTTCCTGGTGGAATAACTGGAACTGATCGGCTGTCGGACCCCCTCCGTCTAATAGGCGCTGCTCATGCATGGTTGTTCACATCTTTGAGCGGGTTTAGTGACATCTCTGAACAGTCAAAGGAACTGTGTCTGTGATACAATAAGCACAGTCAACGTCTCTCTTCAGGGGTTCTGGGAACCGGGGTGATGGGAAACTTTTTTTGATGTGTGTATAATTCATCTTAACAGTGAACAGTAGATCATAGCATGGAACTTTTTCTAGACATTATTCTTTCTCTTATGGAGGAAATTTGCAACTCTATACGATCTATCGCTTAATTTTTGTCCTACACCCTTCACAGTCGTGCAAGATACTGTTTCGTTAGACACCATCTGATCTCCAGAGTCGGTCATTTTTGCTCTGTCGGTATTACACTGCAACAGCAAAGGAGTAGGAAGCAACCGCAGTACCACCGTTTCGGAACTACAATGGGAAAGAAGGGAGCCAGTGTAGCCCCGATATAAGAGCAGCGCCTTGATTTCTGATGTAGCCAACCCTCAACATTATACTCATACTCGTCCCGTTTCTGATCTGTAGGGCCTGCCCACCCACGACATTCATCAACATTACCACACGTTCTCGTTTCAGGGAACACTTCGGAAAGTATTGGGATTGTAATCAGGAGACTGGTGACACCTGCTGTTTGGGAAATCTCCTCAACGGCCATTGTTGGCAGCGGCCATCTCAGTCTCGGGCAGCAGGCTTCTCACAAGGGAACCTCGCCATCGCACCCCCCTCAGATTTAGTTGTAAGTTGGTACAGTGGATAGGCCTTGAAAAAACACAGATCAATCGAGAGCACAGAAAGAAGTTGTGTGGAACTATGACAAAAATAAGGAAAATGTACAAACTGAGTAGTCCGTGCGTAAGATAGACAATATCAAGGTTAGCTTGAGCTCAGGAGCGCCGTGGTCCCCTAGTCACCGTGAGCAGCTGTGGAACAAGAGGTTCTTGGTTCAGGTCTTCCCTCGAGTGAAAAATTTAATTTTTTATTTTCAGACAATGATTATCTGTCCGTCCGTCCGCTATATTTGCTGGATTCATATTGCCCACGAAATACATCTCACGTATTTAATGCACTCTCTTCCAAAGCAGCGAACAGTCAACTGCCAGCCAGGGAGCCTCGTTAGCAGGAACACCCTCTCTTCCGCTCGCTGTAGTCAACTGACGTCGTGTGTTTCGATGTTTGTTTAGGTGTAACGTCCCCATACTACGGCGCAGTTAGCTCGCATCGGACGGACGGGCGGACAGATAATAAAAATGGCACTATGGGACTTGACTGCTGTAGTCATCAGTCCCCTAGAACTTAGAACTACTTAAACCTAACTAACCTAAGGACATCACACACATGCATGCCGAGGCACTATTCGAACCTGCGACCGTAGCGGTCACGCGGTTCCAGACTGCAGCGCCTAGAACCGCACGGCCACAACGGCCGGCCGGACAGATAATAGCTGTCCGAAAATCGAAAATTAAACTTTTCACTCTCGTTCCGCAGCTCCACCGCTAACCACGGGACCACGGCGCTCCTGAGCTCACAGCCTATCATGCGCATGGACTACTCAGTTTGTATATTTTGCTTATTTTTTTCATAGTTCCACACAACTTGTCCCTGTTTTCTCGATTGACCTGTGTTCAGTTTTTCAAGGCCTATCCACTGTGCCAGTTTATAACTAAATCCGAGGGGGGTGCGATGGGGAGGTTCCCCTGTCAGTGTCGAGCATACCACGGCTGCGGCTTGTTGTGGCGGCCTGGACTGCGGAGATTCCTCGGACCAGCCTGGCTGGAGCGCCGTGGCGACTGCGGGGCGCGTCCGCTGCCGGATTGGCTTGTTGTTATGCAAAGCACGTGCTGGCTGTCGGCAATCGTAGTTATGACGTCCGGGAACTCTGGAAATAGCTGCACCAGAAGCGAGGCGCCGCCGCGACGCTCGTGGCCAGGGCGTCGCGGACGCGAGCTGCCGGCGTCGCATTGTCCCGAAAACACGCGTCTCGCCTTACACCGCCGCGCCACAACAAACGGAGAACGCGACTGTGGTCCGGTTTCAGGAGTCAAACTCCCGCGGCAGTTTCACACTTCTGTAATCATCGACAGCGGGATAACAACTAGCCAGAAAACTCTTCTCCATTTTATGCTTTGCAGTTCTGATAATCAGACAACAGATGTAAAATATAATAATTCAATGAGGCGCATCCGGTCAAGTGGTGCTGCGCTGAGGTCAGGAGAATCTGGGTTCAAATTTTTGTCTTCTTCTGCTTTGTTTCATGGCCTTATCTAGTGTCACCACGGGATCGGTGTGTTTGTTCCAGTGGGAATGGCAGCGGTAGAGGATGGCACGATGCCCTTCCTGTGGCCAGCGC
This sequence comes from Schistocerca gregaria, assembly GCF_023897955.1. Classification (NCBI taxonomy): domain Eukaryota; kingdom Metazoa; phylum Arthropoda; class Insecta; order Orthoptera; family Acrididae; genus Schistocerca; species Schistocerca gregaria. Next base: position 359,647,812 of record NC_064920.1, on the reverse strand, counting down.
TTCCCCAATGGGGCAGAATTTGTGTACCCCATCCGTAAGCGTCTAGTGCTATTCCATGGGAAAGTGTGAGAGCGTTTTCCAAACGTTTGCGAATCGTGTAACTGAGTAGGGGCCCGGTATTCATATAGATGTGGGAAACCGCCTAAAAACCAGATCCAGGCTGGCCATTTCTCGCGGTTAATCCACCGAGCGAATTCGATCCGGAGCCAGCGCGCCTCCCCGAGTCCCAGAAGCGGCGTACTAACGCCCGGGACAATCCGGGAAGCTTTGGGTTCAAAATTCTGTCTTGCGATTCAAATTTTCTCGCGGTATTTCTGAAGCACTTGACTCAATTTCTGGGTTGCCTCCCTCAGCCTTCTCAGACTGACGTACGTAGTACTCTCATGTGGCGATATAGTTACGACCCTGGACCGGGATCGCAGCTTACCGCGGCGGTATTCTTCTGTAAAACATTTTCGGTTCGCTTGCCATGTCAGAGCTGGATAACATCTGGAACTTTCGATGAAATCGTATATAAAACTACAATTAAATCAACACCATTAGCTGCTGACGGGCGGGACATGTTTAAGGCCAACCGGCTGATGACCTTCTTCAGTGCGGATGCACACGATTTGCCTGAACTCTTACGGGACTCAGTTGATTGTCTGCCGCGAGTAATGGGTATAATTGCAGCGGCACTACGAACGTAGTGTGTGGAATATAAGTTGAGAATGTGGGTATCACGGGGAGCGAGCCGGCGATAAATCCCTGCAGTCGCACTATCCTCTGTGCCCTCGGTGGCTCAGATGGATGGAGCGTCTGCCGTGTAAGCAGGAGATCTCGGGTTCGTGTCCCAGTCGGGGTACACATTTCCAACTGTCCCCGTTCATGTATATGAACGCCCGTCAGCAGCTAATGGTATTGATTTAGTTGTAATTTCATTCTAGAGAGCTGCACGCTCACCAATGGCATCTGTTCTTTCCGAAAGAAGAGATGCCATCTTCATATCAAATCGTATATAGTGTCAGTCAGAAAAAAGTTACTGTCGTGGTATCTAGCAAAATAGACGGGATCCTGGGAGGAAAAGGCACAAGACCTATTTTCTGATCACCTAAGAAGATAAAGGATATGCTGCACTCAGTTAACAATAGTATCGGTCTCAGAGTCTCTGGAATTTGTAAGATTCCTTGTCAGTACAACAGCAACTAAATAAACCTGTCAACCCTTTCGTTACCGACCGCGTTAAAAAACGAGAATTTGAGAAATCTGTAGTTGCTAAGCACAGTCTCACCAATGAACACAGAATTACGTTTGATGAAACTAAAATCTTGTTCCACGCTTCTACATGCTGAGATTCTGTCAAAAAGCAGTAGAAATCGTAATGTGCAAGAACAGCTTCAACCAGAACACCGATTAAAAGAATGCCGAGGTCTCGACAGCTAGAATACACAGAGAAGTGCGCTTAACTGTTCACGTTCCTGCGATAGGGTGTCGCCGCCAGTGGAGACATGGACACAGTCTGTGGCAGCATGACGTAATGATGACGTGCGCTAGCAGATCGTAACCGTATGTGAACTGTAGACAGCAGTATTGGCAGTTGTTGCTGATCAACACGAAGCAGGATTTTCTCTAAATATGATATTCTACGCTAATTTTAAGCGGAAATTAAATCGACAATGATCTAAACATTGGATCGAGGTTCAAATGACCGCTCCGTCACACACGTTTAGGTGAATTACGGGCTGGTTCCTCTGATAAAGGCTCGTCTTACTTCTTTCCGACGCTTGTCCTATCTGAGCTTGAGCTCAAATGTTGTTTCTCTTTTTCTTTTTTGCGTGCTTACGACCTCGATAACAAATTCACGTAAAACTAAATCTATATCTGCACTCTGTAGGCATCCATATGGTATAGCGCCTCTATAATCACTGTTCCAGTGGAGAAAAGTATGCGGGAAGAGAGATTGTTGGTAATCCTCTGTATGAAATCGAATCTCTTTCGTGATGTTTTCGCGAGATACGTGTAGAAGAAAGAAATATGTTGACTGACTCTTCTATAAACGTACCTTCTCGAAAATTTTACAGTAAATCACACGTGCTACACAAAGCCTCTCTTGTAGTGTCTGCCATTGGAGTTGGCTGAGCCTCTTCGTAACGCTTGCACGCTTAGTAAATGAATCTGCTCTTCTTTGGACCTTTTCCATCAACCCTACATGACAGTGGTGACTGGCTGAGGAGCAGTATTTTAATTTCGGTCGAACGAAAGTTTTGTAAGCCACATTCTTTGTGAGTGGACTACACTTCCTCAGGAGTCCTCCAATAAATCTCTTTGCCATTTGCGTTTCCTATTGCTAGTTTTACGTGGTCGTGTCACTTTAAACCCCTCGTACACATACTCCTGCAGGTTTAATAGATTATATTGTTTCCAGTCATCGTTTGACAGTCTTCGTGTAATCAAATTATAATGAACCTTCCTGCCTGTTTATGTGAAATACGTTACATTTTTTTACGTTAAAGGTCAGCTGCCAGCCCCCGCATCGAACATCTATCCCTTACTGATATTTATCCATTTCTTTACAATTTTTAGCCATGTTATCTATCAATTTACAGGCTGATTATAACTAAAGCTAAACTTTCAAATTGCTGTAGAAACAACACCACTCGTCAGAATGACGTCAATGTGCAACGGAATACTATCGGAGACGGAGGAAAACGTATGGCAGAAGAAAAATAAATAGTTACAAAATGTGGCAATAGATGGCGTTGTAAGCATCATAATTTAATAGTGGTCGACTACAAATGACAAATGAATCATACAACCACATGCCTAAGGTGTACGTTCGACGCTAAGCAAACTAAACTACTCAGTGTGCATGGGCGTACAGGTGTGATACTGTTAGTTACGTGAGCCCATCCATCACGGCAAGGTCATATCACATCGGGTGGGGAAAATCGGTTTTTATTGTCATGAGGCCAAAAACCGCATACAAAGCATCAATAATATCGACTTTTAATTGCCGTGAGGCCAAAAACAGCAAAAAAAGCATCAATCAGATCGGTTTTTAATTGTTCTGAGGCCAAAAACCGCAAACAAGCACCAATCACATCGGTTTTTAATCGTCCTGAGGCCAAAAACCACATAAAAAGCATCACTCAAAATGAAATCGAATTATTAATTTCCGTCTGACTGGCGCAAAAAACATGTTCAATATGCTGTCCACCGTTTCCTGCAACAAGTTGAAATCGGGAAACAACATCTTTCACCACTGATGGAAGTGTTTTCGAGGTCGCTCCACAATGTGTTGCGCAAAGCGTGCCTCCAGTGCAGCAAAGTGTGCATTCGCAACACTGAACACAACATCTTTCAGATAGCCCCAACGCCAGAAGCCCCACGGATTAAGATCAGGTGATCGGGAGGGACAGGCTGTTTAAACGCAGATGCTTAACAGGATTTCCTATGTGCGGAGGTGCCCCCCATCTTGCATAAAAATGATCCCATCCACACATCCATGCTGTGGGAGAGCTGGAATGATGTGGTTGCGCAAAAGACACTCATAGCGCTTACCAGTGACGGTACAGCTCAACAGGACCAGAAGAACCTGTCTCTTCGAAAAAATATGGGCCTACGATAAACGATGCCGTAAACCCGCACCACACAGTGACCTTTTCAGGCTGAAGTGGTACTGGTTGATTTGCGTTGAGATTTTCCGTTGCCTATATGAGCGCCTATATTCGACAATTCTGTTTATTGACATATCCCGTGATATGGAAGTGGGCTTCATCTGTCCGCAAAATCTTCCAGAGCCAATCATTGTCCACTTCGACGCGAACAAGAAATTCTAAAGCAAAGGTCTCTCTTGCTGGCAGATCAACAGCAAGCAACTCGTGCATTTCTGTGGCCACTGCTTCCACTGACGATCGAATCAATTTTTTTTCCTCCCTCTACCAGGTTGCACACCAAAAGAACCCGTCTTTTCTAATTTCCGAGTCATTTTCTCCAGACCCACGGCAGTCACCGGACCAACGTCTTTTTTCAGACCCTCCAGTGTCCGGAACTTCTGCAGAGCGTCATGTGCACAGTCATCATTCTTGTAATAGAACTTTACAAGAAAAGCGCGATCCTGCATTGAAACAGTCATGGCGAACTTCGCAGACGCGAAAGTAGGAAAAAGCATTGTACCCGGCATGTTTATACCAACTTAAATTGGTCGTGCGCGGGGCAGGTGTTTTCATTTACGTATTCTGACACATACAACACCATCTGTTGATCAAATTTTACACTGTTTTTTTTTCTTCTGCCATACGTTTTCCCCTCCTCCGATAATATTCCGTTGGAATTTGACGTCATTCTGGCCAGTGGTGTTATTTCTACAGCGTTCTGAAAATCTTATTTTAATTATAATCACCCTGTACAACAGCATGATCCGTGAACAGCCTCATGGAGTTTACAACGTTGTCTGTAAGGTCGTTTACATATCAGGTGGCAGTTAAAACGCATCTATTCAAGGAGGTCCAGTGTTAGCTGTAATCATCGTATGGTAGCGAAACTGGATAGATATGCTGGTGTGTTAATGCGGAACCAATTTACGTTGGGAAACAATTAGTTCCAATTTTGGCCACTAGGTGCAAATCTGGTGCTGTACAGCATCTTGTCCACCCTGATATTTAATAGTTTGTGTAAGCAACGGATAATAATAAAATCAACATTACACCTTTCCCCATTTTTTACCTTTTCTGCCCATATCACGTTTCTAATCATTACACATGGAAACATTTCTGTACGTCTTTCTTGCATTCAGAGCGCCCAGAAATGCATCTAGTGGCCAAAACTGGAACCATTTTTTTCCCACCGTAAGCCGGTTCCGCATTAGCGCATTAGAATATCTACAAGGTTTCGCTAATCACAGTTCACACTGGACCTCCGTGAGTAACTGCACTTTTATTACAATCACCCAGTTTATTGCGGACATTAAAGGCCTTGAAACTTCCTGGCAGATTAAAACTGTGTGCCGGACCGAGACTCGAACCCGGGACCTTTGTCTTTCGCGGGCAAGAGCACTTGCCCGCGAAAGGCAAAGGTCCCGACTTCGAGTCTCGGTTCGGCACACAGTTTTAATCTGCCAGGAAGTTTCATATCAGCGCAAACTCCGCTGCAGAGTGAAAATCTCATTCTGGAAAGATCCCCCAGGCTGTGGCTAAGCCATGTCTCCGCAATATCCTTTCTTCCCGGAGTGCTAGTTCTGCAAGGCCTGCAGGAGAGCTTCTGTGAAGTTTGGAAGTAGGAGACGAGGTACTGGCGGAATTAAAGCTGTGAGGACGGGTCGTGAGTCGCGCCTGGGTAGCTCAGATGGTAGAGGAGTTGCCTGCGAAAGGCAAAGGTCCCAACCTCGAATCTCGGTCCGGCACACTGTTTTAATCTGTCAGGAAGTTTCATATCAGCGCACACTCAGCTGCAGAGTGAAAATCTCATTCTGGATTAATGACCTTATAACCCTCCATTGTGGTGTACCCGGAATTTCCTTTACGTCTCTGTTAAAAAGAACATGCTGTGTTCTATTTGTCTGCGAATCTTCAAACCAGTCACAAAGCTTTCTGGATGCTGTATGTGTATTTTGAACATTTGGTGATAGTGTGGAACTGTATCGACAATGTTTGAAAGTCAGCACTAGCCATTGTTAGTTTCTCGGCAACACGACACGCCTGGAAGCATTAAAGGTTCCACGAAACCATCGGTCACCATAAGAACCAACGTGTTCTGTTGAAATATATTACAGCTCAATACTGTGTTCCGAAGTGGAATTCAAATCAACTGTAACCTCACGAAGTATAACCAAACTATCACTCTGTATCGCTCTGTATTGGTTGACGTATCAAATTCCAGAGATACCACTGATATCCATAGGGTTGCATACGCGTGACCGCGCGAGAATGGCAATAGTTAGATCAGCTTTTTACAACGGCCCATCCTGTTCACTGGGTGAAAAATTAAATAATAAAAAAGAAAAAAATAACGTGCATCGTCGGCAAAGAAATCAGACATTGCCACGACCTCTCGTTGCACATAAAACGGGCGTGATTAAGAATTAAATGAAAGTGGTCGTCTACACATAGACACCCAGTGACAGAACTCGCTAGAGGCGAGAGGTTCCCCAGAGAGGCTGTGCTAGAATGAGTACAGCTGTACTCGCTGGCGAGCGGGCAGTGGAAGAGGCACCAGACGAGATCTCGTCAGGGAGACAGAGCAACCTCTGAATGCAAGACACCAAGGTTAATAGGCGCGTCTGCGTCCGCGCATCTTAAATGAGGACGTGGAGGCGCGTTGCGTCACGTCTCAGGAGTGCCTTCACTGCGAAATTCCAACGAGCAAGACAAGGATGTGCGAATTTGGCGAACTCGTCAAGCTGATGACTGAACTTGGAGCCTCGAAAAAATGTCTCCGATCACCAATAGCAAGAAAGTAATACGTGTATTTATAAATTTCTCTCACCAACTCCAAGAATTTGTAGAAGGCACTGAGAATAATGGTTGGAATAGGGGAGTATGTCCAGAGAGGAACCGTTTCCATGCTACAGGAATAAACAAATGAAACAATGTGTTCCTCTCTCACGTTTCCGTTGGGCGAAGGAGCTGTAGTAATTGACTGTGATTCTGGAAATTCCTAGGTTAGTAATCAACTTAATTAATGTGGTTCTAATGCTCAGTGTTACCCGCTATTGTAGATACTTCACATTTGCAATGATTTTGACAATGAGGACCAGCAAGAACATTATTTTTAACAATGCGATTTATTTCAATCAATGCACATATAAACTGCTTAATGGCTATGTAGGTTTCAACTGAGTAGCTATAATCAATAACCCATAAATACTCCTCATCGGATGGCTGCGTCAAAGTACGCTAGGAGTCAAAAATGGTTCAAATGGCTCTGAGCACTATGGGACTTAACATTTGAGGTCATCATTCCCTTAGAACTTAGAACTACTTAAACCTAACTAACCTAAGGACATCACACACATCCATGCCCGAGGCAGGATTCGAACCTGCGACTGTAGTGGTCGCGCGGTTCCAGACTGAAGCGCCTAGAACCGCTCGGCCACCCCGGCCGGCCTGAAGAAGAAGGAATTTTGATTGACGGAGCATTTTTCAAGATTGCGAACGCAGTTTGTGTTGAACGGCATACATTTATTGAAAAATTGTTTTAGCACAACTTAGCTAACCTTATCGTAAATCTCTACAACTATGGAAGCTTCGATCAAGGATAAAAAACAAGAAAGCACTGGCATTATCAAAATGGTAGAGGTGTCACATTTTTCCCAGCCATACATTACACTGGAAGAGGTAAATAAGTTAACCAATATGCTACGCACAATTACAATCTGGATCGCAATAAAACAAAAACACAAAAAATAGAAGCTCTCCCATTCTTCCAAAACGATGTAGACTATATCTTCCCACATTGTGAATCTTAATGAACTGTCATTAGAGGACCAAGTAGAAGCGAATAAACTTTCGCACACTTGTGCCTTCTTTTTCAATGTCAGGGCGAAGTTACTCTAAAAGCTATTAAAAGTTTCATCGTCCAATTGCAGAAAGTTGATGTATTCATCAGGTTCCGAGTGTTACATTTCCTTTCATGCGTATATTTCTCTCTCACTTAAACCATTCCCTTGATCAGCGTCTTGTTTCTTCTCTTCATTAAACAAAGTGCCAGAGTCAGTTTTAGGAATTCTTTACCTGCATTTGTAGACATCCTTTCCAGTGTCAAAATACAGCATACCCGAACAGTATCTACTTCAAAAGTGAGTTAAAATTAACAAACTTCTTTGTTACTTGTACGAGCTTGTTTGATAAATCCATGACTAGGTAAGAGCAAATCTGACGAACAAGTTTGTTCGTTTCCGAGGGTCTTAAGTGGTGTTTATGGACTGTTGGTTACAGCTACTCATTAGAAATCAGTATATCAATGAAACGTTTTATGTGAGCATTGGCTGAAATAAACTTCGTGTTTTTATATTACTATAGTACGTAGAAGTTGTGGTGATATAGTGGATAGAGCACTAGACTCCGGTCCTACCGAGCGAGGTGGCACAGTGGTTAGCACACTGGACTCGCATTCGGGAGGACGACGGTTCAAATCCGCGTCCGGTCGTCCTGATTTAGGTTTTCCGCGATTTCCCTAAATCGCTCCAGGCAAATGCCGGGATGGTTCCTTTAAAAGGGCACGGCCGACTTCCTTTCCTAAGCTTCCCTCATCCGATGGAACCGATGACTTCGCTGTTTGATACTCTTCCCCGAATGTACCAACCAACCAACCAACCAACTCCGGCCCTGGTGGTCCGGCTTCAGTCCCGCATAGGAGCGGTAATTTTTCCTCGTGCCAGACCCCCCCCCCCCCCTCCTCCCTCCGTGACGGCATGAAGGTCCCAGGTCCACTAAGCCTGCTATCAAATCAGTTTCAGGGTTTCTCCGGAGGTAAAAGATGGACGGGGCGATGTGCCCGGAACCTCCCCCTCCTAGCGCACGGGTAAGGAAGTCTGCACTCTACTCGTAGCCAGACCAATAGCCATTTCACGTACTTGCCCAGCAGACGTTTTTTTTTATCGTGGAACTGGAACAGCAGTGGAAAAATAGATGCTGAGTATACAGCTTATAACTGTTTCAGTAGTGTATAAGAACTGACATGAAATCGGAGGATGAGTTTCATTCAAAATCCTCCATTGCAACTGCGACCAGGTTCAGAACTGTTATGGAAATATACACTTACATGGGTATGGTGCCTGTTCTTTAGGACATGTCCGAAAGAACACACACAATATCCATATCCATATAAGTATATAGTTCTGGCAATATCGGCCATGACCTTCCTCTTCTATGCGGATGCACACATACTCCCCGAACTTTTACGGGACTTGGTAGGAATGTCTTCCACGAGTAATGAGTGTGTTCGGTAGGGACACTACGAATGTTATGTGTGGATATATAAGGTGAGAAAGTGGGTCTCGCGGGAGGCGTGTGCGAGATAGTGCCTGCAGTCGCACTATCCTCTGCGTCCTCGTTGGCTCAGACGGTTAGAGCGCCTGCCATGTAAGCAGGATATCCCGGGTTTGAGTCCCGGTCGAGGCACACATTTTCAACTGTCCCCGTTGATATATATCAACGCCCGTCAGCAGCTGACGGTATTAATATAATTCTAATTTGTTATGGAAATGGTCGAATTGCAGGATGAGAGCCCTGACAGTGGAAGAATCTGCCGTTAGGGCGACGTTTGACATTTCCATGAGGACACTCCAAATGTTGCACAGCGTACACCCAATGGAAATAGTAATGCTGCATCTATCTTGTTCCGACTTCTGCCCAGTGATCGAGTCCGAGCAGTTTTCATGCTGTTCAATCTCAGTATTATACCCAACTGCTACAATCAAGAACAACCACAGTAGCTATACACCCTAGAACTGAATACCAAGTGTCGACAGATGTCAGCAAGTAATCACGCTGAAAAAAAAAAATCAGTCGCCCCTTAGGAGACACAACGCTGAAACCATGTAACGGAGCCTCTAACATTAATACGGCCCCAGTGTAACGAGGAAGAGAGTCCAGAGAGTCCCACGGTATGTTAAATCCACTCAATGACAATCAGATACCGAAGACCTACCAAATTGCAGGGGCGTTGGCTGCTACGTTCCAGCCGCTGTTGTATATTGTCCCACACATTATCTCTGGGATTAAGAGTAGCTGAGTTTTCGGTAGTAAAGGCGCGGCGTGTGGACAGCTGTCTACAAAGAGTGTCGGTTAAATCAGAAACGTATGCGCGCAGCCCTGTGAATACGGCTGTTCTCGTCTAGAAAAACGGTAGTGTCCACAGCGTACTCGTAACGAAGATATAGAAGAAAGGGCAACACTTGGCCACCGACAATGATGAAGTATGTGTCATGGTTCATTTTGACGGAAACCTGAATGAGATGACCCAAGTCGTGGTAGCAAAAGACCACCGAAACACCACGGAACCACCTCCATCACACCCTTACCACACTGCGGGTCGTTTGAAAAGAAACAAAAGCGCGACTCATCGGGCCACACTATACGCCTCCAGTCCGGTACTGACCAGTTTCTGTGTTGTTTTGGCCAATTGAAGAAGCGCTGTTTTTTGTGCCGCTGCGATCATTGGCATTTGCGAGCTACCCGACTCTTACACCTTCACTCCAAGGAGTTCCCCTCTCAGTGTTCGCTCGGTCGAGACTCGCCTGCAGTAGCAATTCCTGTCAGGTTTGAAACCGATTGCCATTGTTCACTAGTCTCCGCTCTCTGGGGTTAGGATCTTTTTACGGTCACTGCCCTTACGCCCTGTTACATGGCTGTGAGTGGAACACCATCCCATACAGGCCCACTGAACCGTTCGCTTTTATAACCAACACATCGGGCAACTTCATTCACAGTGTGGTCATGGGCATGTCAAAACACGATAGCTTCCTTCTGACATTATCACTGCGACCTTGATGGTCTGGCGCCAGTACTGCAGCATCTACAGTGCTCCGAGGCGATCAGTGTGCTGCTTTGTCCAGTGAACGTATTTGTACTTACGTAGAACGTTCTACTAAATTCCAGTATTCCATAAATAGGCCCAGAGCTATAATGTGTGGCCGAGCTGCTCCTCGTTGTGAGTTTTTTGCTATCCACAATACCTTCAAGTACCACGCACAAGATTTTTACATTACCTTGCTCGCTACAAACCAACTATTTAGTCCTACAGTAAAAATGAAGAGGACTTAATTGTGAGAAATTTAATGCAGTTAAATTTTGTACTTGGATGTCTTTTCGCTAGAGACCATAGTTTTCGAATTACTCAAGAAAAGCGTACAAAAACGACCTTCAAACGCATTCTTCTTGAATAACTCGAAAACCGTGGCCTCCAGCGAAAACATATCACAGTACAAAATTTAACTACATTAAATTTGCTGCAAAAAGGTGCTGTTCATTTTTCGTGTGGACAAATGGTTTGCATGTAGAGAGCGATGAGAATATGAAAATCTTACATGTGATATTCGGAGGCGTTACGGGTTGCATAAAACCCAATGGTAGGGGCAGCTGAAGCAACCTGTATATCTTAAACGATAAATAATTGTAGGAGGTGGTATCTGAACGGCTGACAGAATGTGGAAGTATGGCAATTTGCAACACCCCACCTGTCACTTATCTGGTTTTGGTGTGTGTTCACCCCAGGTAATTGACTGACAGATCAGCAGAGAGTGAAAAACTGCCGCAATGTTCGGATAACGCAAAGAAAGTAATAAGGCCCTGTGACTCCTGATTGAACTGCGGTGGCAGTGTTGACATTAATTGATTCAGAATTGATCCCTCTTAATTAAAAAGGGGTGCACATTGATGTTATATTCAGCTATTGAACACCAGATGCAAATGTTGAACATAAAATTAATTAAGAAATGACTTGAGATTTCAACTACTTGATTGAAAACAGATGTAGTCGATTAGCACAGATTTATTTTAACTCCCTACCTTCAATCATCACATTACATGACTCTCCTAAGAGGCAGTGGTAATAAATTGCATTTACGTGGAGTAAAGCGCGATAACTCAAAAGTAATTGCTATCGACTGACCCAGGCGTAATGCGAAGAGCGAGAAGAATTCTACAATACGGCCCATGAAACCCTCGTGAAAACTTTGCCGACGTGATCCAACAAATTAATCAGTGGCCGGAGCGGGCGCAACATCACCGAATGCAGCGTGGCGGAGCGGCGTCGTTATGCGGACGTCGGCCGACCTCGTGGTGCTGCAATGCTGCGCTCGTCTATTCACTTCTATCTATCTTACTCAGTACATATCTGAACGAAAACTTTCTATCTCCAAGCTCAATCGTTCCGTTTGCTAAGTCCTAAACTGCAGAGATACTCACTCTCTCTCAGGCAAGCTGAGTAAAGAACGCCACATCCGCACTCTAGGCAAGCTGGGAACGGAAGACTTCTACGGGGACTTCTCTCAGTCCGCTCTTTGCCTCGGTTTCCCCTCCAGCAAAATCACTTACGCCAATTGCAGCGCGAGTCGCATTAATTATGAGTCGCTTACCAGCGCTGATCAGTACCTGCTCTGGGAAGTGAACAATTTCCCGCAAAATTTCCCTTCCTCTCAACTTCTGCTATTTAACTCCTCCCAGGCCACCCATGAAGGTTAGCGTCTGTACAAAACACCAATTTTTCCAGAATTCTCACTCCCAGGAGAGTACTTCAAATTCTTCGGTCCTACGTTCCGATCAGAGGCCAGCGTATTTCATTCTGTCGCTCTTCACCTGATTTACTTCAGACTCTGCGGACCGTGAATTCAGCGTGAAGTTCCTATAGTCACGAACACGCATATTTTGGCCTCTGTTGACCGCTCCACCGTAGCTTTGCGAGGCTTTCTCGCATGTTTCACAGAAAACGGGACGACGCACATTTATCAACAGGCGTACAAGTTCTCCGTCTGTTTCCCGGTACACCAGCATGGAGTCGGGGTCAACCACCCACTCACTGTCACTCATCTTAAGGCAGCTGGAGGCCGTGCACCGTTACCGCTTTCTCAGAGCTTGAGCCGCCCTAAGCTGCCTATTGTCGCTTCCCTTCGCCGCTCCCAGCCGGCCTCGGTCAACTTTTGAACACTTTCCTGGGATAAACTGGCCTCCAGTAAATCGACGCGTTGCCACAAAGTTTTCATGTCGTGTGAATTACTTTAAAACCATCACCCGACATTAATTATTCCAATACGTCCATACTATACCCTCTACAAGATGCATTGTGCCTTGTCAGTCATTTTTATTCAGCGCTACTGTTCGCTCAACGTGAGTTAGGTGATCTTTAATGACTTCATGTAAGGGGCATAGTTCTTGCCATCATATAAATTCTAACGTCATAACTACAATGAATACAGTGACAAATATTGGTACGGACCCAAAATGATTGTGATGTTAGTAACTAACGGCAAAGGAAAATACTGAAATTTTCTGTTTCATGTGGCAGGTATCGAGCACAATGTACGGGAGATGGGTTTCAGCTAGTTGTTCCGCAACTTCGGCCAATCGCTATGAGCGCCGTGACGGCCTGCCTGCCCCAGCTGAGCCGCGCCGCCGGGCTATTCTGGGCCTGGCCGGCTCCCCTCAGCGCAACAATCACTTGCTGACCTCACGGCGCGCGAATAGCCGCCTCTGTTTACGCAACTGTTGAGGGACTCTCCAGCGACGCGGTTTCGCGGACAACCTACTCGATGCCTTGACTTGTTCCCACATATTTTGAAGCCGTTCTGCCTTAACACGTTTCGACAATGGGGTCGTCTTTTAAGATTTTACAATCTGGGACTAAATGACGCTATTGAGATTTGAATTTAGTATTCCTTTAAAATTTGTCATTCGTGTTGTTAAAACAGAGGTAGCTCAGAAATTGGTCAAGTAGTTTCTGTACAGTGAGCGGCTGAAGAAACAGTGTCGTCGAAAAAGTACGAAGTTCACGTAAAGGTTTTCGTTGTTTTTAGGATTGCACTTGTAGCTACACTTAACAAGAATGCCTAGATTTGCTTCGTTCTGCTTTAGTATTGAACTAGTAAGCATCCACAGTCGATTCTTTAGAGAATCAGACTCCCATGTATAAAAAAGCTTGAAAAGTCTTGCTACTCTACAAATGAGTGTGTACAAGTATTTTTAATTTGCGCTCAGTTTTAAGTATAAGCTAGTTTTTCGCGCATCTCAACTTTTATTGCGTCATATCTCCTGAACTATGCGTCTTACGGTGACACAATTTTGCAAGTACATGCAGTGGTATATATCATACTGTCTCCATCACGTGTTGTAAATAGAGTTAGTAAGAAAGAAGTAGTGAATCGGTAAGTAATGCCTGATGCATTATACACTATGTGATCAAAAGTATCAGAACACCCACAAAAACATACGTTTATCATATTAGCTGCAATGTGCTGCCACCTACCGTCATATACTCCGTACCAGCGATCTCAGTAGTCATTAGACAACTTGGGAGAGCAGAATGGGGGGCTCCGCGGAACTCACGGACTTCGAACGTGGTCAGGTGATTGGGTGTTAATTGTGCCATACTTCTGTACGCGAGATTTCCACACTCCTAAACATCCCTAGGTCCATTGTTTCCGATGTGATAGTGAAGTGGAAACGCGAAGAGACACTTACAGCACAAAAGCGAACAGGCCGACCTCGTCTGTTGACTGACAGAGACCGCCTACAGTTGAAGAGGGTCGTAATGTGTAATAGGCAGATATGTATCCAGACCATCACATAGGAATTCCAAACTGCATCAGGATCCACTGCAAGTACTATGGCAGATAGGCAGGAGGTGAGAAAACTTGGATTTCATGGCCGAACGGCTGCTCATAAGCCACACATCACGCGGTAAATGCCAAACGACTCCTCGCTTGGTGTAAGGAGCGTAGACATTGGACGATTTAACAGTGTAGAAATGTGCGGAGTGACGAATCACGGTACACAATGTGGCGATCCGATGGCAGCGTGCAGGTATGGTGAATTCCCGGTGAACGTCATCTGCCAGCATGTGTAGTGGCAACAGTAAAATTAGGAGGCGGTGGTGTTACGGTGTGGTCGTGTTTTTCATGGATCTAAATCTAAAAATCTTGCACTTCTTGTTGTTTTGCGCGGCACTATCGCAGCACAGGCCAACACTATCGTTTTAAGCACCTTCTTGCTTCCCATTGTTGAAGAGCAATTCGGGGATGGCGATTACATCTTTCAACACGATCGAGCACGTGTTCATAAAACACGGCCTGTGGCGGAGTGATTACACGACAATAACATCCTTACAATGGACTGGCCTGCACCGACTCCTGACCTGAATCCATTAGAACACCTCTGACATGTTTTGGAACGCCGGGTTCGTGCCAGGCCTCACCGACCGACATCGATACCTCCGCTCAGTGCAGCACTTCGTGAAGAATGGGCTGCCATTCCTCAAGAAATCGTCCAGCACCTGATTGAACGTATGCCTGCGAGAGTGGAAGCTGTCATCAAGGCTAAGGGTGGGCCAACACCATATTGAATTCCAGGATTACCGATGGAGGGCGCCACGAACTTGTAAATCATTTCCAGCCAGGTGTTCGGATACTTTTGATCACACAGCTGTATGAGCAGCGAAAAAGTAGTAATTGATAAACGTTTTTCTTTTCATTATTTTGTGGGGGATACCAGCGAGAAGAAGGTTCGTAGAGGTTTGAAATTACGCCTACAATTCGTTGGAAGCCGCTAAGTGCTCTCATTCGCAAATACTGGATGTATATAACCAGGGTGAGGCGAGTTATGGTGTCTCAAGACGTTAAGACAGTCACTGACGTTAATAAATCACTTCTTACCTTAAACCTTTATCGTAATATTATACTCTCTTAATGAGAATATAATAAACCACTTTAAATTATTAAATTCGGTCATAATTATATGAAATACTGACGATTAAACTTTTGTTGCTCCTGGAAGCTGTTAGACAGGCATCCTACAGTTGTAACTGTCCACTGTGAATCGACTAGCCGTTTAGTAGTGGAAAATGGGGTGAATAGGAACAGCTTTAATAAATTAATAATTTTAATTAGAAATATGAAAACCAAAATTATATGGGATGATATGACTTGAGCTTAACTTTAAACCAGTTATTAGGTTTGGGATGTAGCTCATGCTTTTATAATAGAAAAAAAACAAAAAAAATGTTTCTATTCACAATGCAGAGCGTTAGTCTCATTATATTTTTATTTATTGGCCTTTGGGACAATAGGGACATGTCAACCGTTAGGTTAGGTTAATCTGCTTTGGATCTAGGAGAATAAGAAACAAAATTTATCTGGTCCAAAAAAGTTTTATTCAACACAAATCTAAAAATATTGAATGAATTGTGTTTTCTTCCTTTAATTTTTTCCGTATAAAAATTGTTATATCTCTAGTTACTTTATTCTAACACTAAATTGCTGAACTTGGTTTCCTTGGCAATACATGAAGTTACTGTCTTGCTTTATCGAAGAAACATCAACATAACCACTGCTTTCTAAATAACAAATTTTACCCGCATACAATGTAAATGACTAGTAACTTTTTTAATATACACTCCTGGAAATTGAAATAAGAACACCGTGAATTCATTGTCCCAGGAAGGGGAAACTTTATTGACACATTCCTGGGGTCAGGTACATCACATGATCACACTGACAGAACCACAGGCTCATAGACACAGGCAACAGAGCATGCACAATGTCGGCACTAGTACAGTGTATATCCACCTTTCGCAGCAATGCAGGCTGCTATTCTCCCATGGAGACGATCGTCGAGATGCTGGATGTAGTCCTGTGGAACGGCGTGCCATGTCATTTCCACCTGGCGCCTCAGTTGGACCAGCGTTCGTGCTGGACGTGCAGACCGCGTGAGACGACGCTTCATCCAGTCCCAAACATGCTCAATGGGGGACAGATCCGGAGATCTTGCTGGCCAGGGTAGTTGACTTACACCTTCTAGAGCACGTTGGGTGGCACGGGATACATGCGGACGTGCATTGTCCTGTTGGAACAGCAAGTTACCTTGCCGGTCTAGGAATGGTAGAACGATGTGTTCGATGACGGTTTGGATGTACCGTGCACTATTCAGTGTCCCCTCGACGATCACCAGAGGTGTACGGCCAGTGTAGGAGATCGCTCCCCACACCATGATGCCGGGTGTTGGCCCTGTGTGCCTCGGTCGTATGCAGTCCTGATTGTGGCGCTCACCTGCACGGCGCCAAACACGCATACGACCATCATTGGCACCAAGGCAGAAGCGACTCTCATCGCTGAAGACAACACGTCTCCATTCGTCCCTCCATTCACGCCTGTCGCGACACCACTGGAGGTGGGCTGCACGACGTTGGGGCG
Source organism: Schistocerca gregaria (assembly GCF_023897955.1). Classification (NCBI taxonomy): domain Eukaryota; kingdom Metazoa; phylum Arthropoda; class Insecta; order Orthoptera; family Acrididae; genus Schistocerca; species Schistocerca gregaria. The sequence continues at coordinate 359,630,933 of NC_064920.1, read as the reverse complement.
TGAGCGGAAGACGGCCTAACGGTGTGCGGGACCGTAGCCCAGCTTCATGGAGACGGTTGCGAATGGTCCTCGCCGATACCCCAGGAGCAACAGTGTCCCTAATTTGCTGGGAAGTGGCGGTGCGGTCCCCTACGACACTGCGTAGGAACCTACGGTCTTGGCGTGCATCCGTGCGTCGCTGCGGTCCGGTCCCAGGTCGACGGGCACGTGCTCCTTCCGCCGACCACTGGCGACAACATCGATGTACTGTGGAGACCTCACGCCCCACGTGTTGAGCAATTCGGCGGTACGTCCACCCGGCCTCCCGCATGCCCACTATACGCCCTCGCTCAAAGTCCGTCAACTGCACATACGGTTCACGTCCACGCTGTCGCGGCATGCTACCAGTGTTAAAGACCGCGATGGAGCTCCGTATGCCACGGCAAACTGGCTGACACTGACGGCGGCGGTGCACAAATGCTGCGCAGCTAGCGCCATTCGACGGCCAACACCGCTGTTCCTGGTGTGTCCGCTGTGCCGTGCGTGTGATCATTGCTTGTACAGCCCTCTCGCAGTGTCCGGAGCAAGTATGGTGGGTCTGACACACCGGTGTCAATGTGTTCTTTTTTCCATTTCCAGGAGTGTACATTCTCGAATATCTGTATAATCTCCTGTTTTGAGAGCAGTGCCAGGCTGTGCTTCATTTCCGTCAAATTTTTTGTCTTCCAGGAAACACGATTACTGTTTCTATTCACCCCACAAATTCCGAAAACACAACCCTACGTTTCCAATTAGCCGAAACACTAGTCAGATTAAAGTATACTTGAAACTGAACTTTTGGTTGATGAAACGCAACTGAAAATTTTCTTACTATGTATTTAAATTAAAATAACACAATTCAGACTACTACTTGTAAATAAAGTTTGAAGTAAGAACTTTCAGCCTTGTCTGTTCAAAAATATTCAGGTGTGTGTGAATTCCTAAGGGACCAAACTGCTGAGATCATCGGTCCTTAGACTTACACACTACTTAAACTAACTTATGCTAAGAACAACACACACACCCATGCGCGAGGGAGGACTCGAACCTCCGGCGCAGTCCGTGACATGGCGCCTCAAACCACGCGGCCACTCCGCACGGCCCGATATCTGTCATACGCTGAACAAAACATCAATTGACATGTCGTTAACTTTGAAATTCACAATTTCCCTCTTAGACTGATTCACTACTAACCTTGACAAACAAAGCTATCAACGATATTTCCGTTTGTCTTGCGACACGATAGCATAGAATACTTTTGGAATTTTCGCTTCTATTCACCGCACTGTTTCCATTCACCCCATTTTACAATAAGATAGAACAGCTTCAGAAAAACTGTGTATAACTGACTTGCAGCATTTCGTAGAGGTAGCGCTTTTGTCAACGATGAATATCGTGTTGGTCGACGCAAATATGCCCCAAAAAGCACCGTTGTTGCGCGCAACGTGATCAATGATGATCATCATGTGACCTGTCGTGACACAGAGGCATTATTAGGCATATCGGAGCGTGGAGATATTCACTTACTTGTGCAAAACAAGTGTTCCCGGTAGATTCAGCACAATTTACTGAGCTCAAGAACCTGATCACGGCAACTGGTGTAAAGGAAATACTCGAACAAATAGACCGAGGAAATGCGTGATCCATATACAACATGAGATGACACAGGAGACGAAACACTGATGTACACTCTTCAAAACAGTTAGATCAAATGAGATATCATACGCATTAGACATAACGTAACGTATTTTATTCAGTATGGGTTACAATTGAAATTTGTGTGTGTGGTACAGTACGATATTTTGCTGTCTCAACTCTTTGCTTGAGGTTTACATGGCGTTTACGTCGTTCAGTTCCCTCAGATTCAAGCATGGTGTCCACCAGTGTGGTTCTGTGGAAACGACCGTTACCGTCCACCAGTAGGAACCCGTCTCCTGTGGCACCAGCGTAGGGCACCACAAAAGGTCCAAAAATCGTCTCTATATCTCTCAGCAGTCAAAACGCCATTCTGAACGGCATAGAGGTCCGTACGTCCGCCAATACTGACTCCTGCCCACACCATTCGTCCACCACGGTGATATGATGATGTTTCCTGCACGCTGAGCAAGCTGCAGAATTGTTCCGAGTTCCACGTCCTCTCCAGATGAGGGAACGACGATTGTCCGCCTGAACACAAAATCTTGACTCATCTGTGGACATCCCGCGTCTGGCCATCCTCATTTAGGTTTTACGTGATTTTCCCTAAATCGCTCTAGGCAAGTGCCGGGATGGATCCTTTGAAAGGGCACGGCAGACTTCCTTCCTCATCCTTCGCTAATCAGATGAGACTGATGACCTCGCTCTTTGGTCTCTTCCCCCAAAGCAACCCAACCCATCTGTGAACAGCACCCGGCGCCATTCGTTACCACTCCAATCCTGATGTTCCTCCAGCCAGTTTCTGCGGACTAAACGGCGTCGTGGTTTTAATGGGACGCACACCATAGCCCTACGTGCGTAGAGACACATACCCGAAGGCGATTTCGGACTGTTTGTGTTGATACTGCGCCTTCTGATGCTGCCTGTAGGGTGCGTTGCAGCTGAGCTGCATTCAGCCTCCTGTCTCAACGGGCTGTTAACCGGAAATAACGGTCATCTCTTGCTAAATAAAATGTCGTGTGACTAGGGCCTCCCGTCGGGTAGACCGTTCGCCGGGTGCAAGTCTTTCGATTTGACGCCACTTCGATGTTTTGCGTGTCGATGAGGATGAAAAGATGATGGTGATTAGGACAACACAACACCCAGTCCCTTAGCGGAGAAAATCTCCGACCCAGCGGGGAATCGAACCCGGGCCCTTAGGATTGACATTCAGTCGCGCTGACCACTCAGCTACCGGAGGCGGACGTCTCTTGCTGATGTTACCAGAGGACGATCTCGGCCTTGCCTTCTTTTAACGGTTCCTGTTGTCTGAAATCGCGTCCAGATCCAGGAAATACACTTTGGGACACTCCAATAGTTGCACATACCTCCCTCTCTCTGCCCCGCTTCCAAAGGTCCTACAGCTCTCCATGCCATAGCTTCGGGTAAGCCACGTTGTTGTTGTATTGCACTACCTGCTCACTAACTATGTGAACCCAACTGCTTGTGTAATTCGTTTGGTAGAGTAAAGACAAGTCAACACCAACCCCCTCTGCAGCAACTTTCCGTTATTGCCACTATCTCGGTGAGCGTAAAGTTGTTGTCTCCACTCCGTAGAACCGACTGAAACACGTCGAACCATTTTAGTCCATTCTGCCGATGACAGTATTTCAGAACCTAGTTATTTCAGCTTCAGTCCGGAATCGTGTTGCTGGTACGGTCACAGTTTCGATTCCTGCCTCAGGCATGGATGTATGTGATGTCCTTAGGTTAGTTAGGTTAAAGTAGTTCTACGTCTAGCGGACCGATGACCTCAGATGTAAAGTCCGATAGTGCTTAGAACCATTTGAACCATTTTTGCTATAGGTCCTCTGCTGTCCTGATCTGAGAAGCCGTTTCCAGATAAAACTGTTATTTACCGTCTTGTAAAGTTATCAGATGTTCAAAGCAAATTGAGAAATGATTTAAACAACATATCTTTATAGCGCGGAAGGTGGCAATTGACTCTAAATAATGAAAGATGTGATGTCATCCACATGAGTACTACATGGCGTGCGCTAAATTTAGGTTACACGATAAATCACACAAATCTAAAGGCTGTGAACTCAACTAAGAGAATACAATTATGAATAACTTAAAATGAAAAGATCGCGTAATTGTGGGGAAAGCAAATCAAAGACTAAGAGTTACTGTCGGAACACTTCAAAATGCAACAGGTCTACTTAGGAGACTGCCTACATTACGCTTGTCCGTATTGCTGCGTGGGATCCGCATTAGATAGGATTGACGGAGGACATTCCCGCGTCCAGCCATCCAGATTTAGGTTTTCCATGATTTCCCTAAATCGCTCCAGGCAAATGCCGGGATGGTTCCTTTGAAAGGGCACGACCGACTTCCTTCCCCGTCCTTCCCTGATCCGCTGAGACTGATGACCTCGCTGTCTGGTCTCCTTCCCCAAACAACCCCCGCCCCCCAGGCTTCTCCCCTCCCCAGAAAGAGAGAGAGAGAGAGAGAGAGAGAGAGAGAGAGAGAGAGAGAGACGGAGGACATGGAAAAAATTCAAAGAAGGGCAGCTCATTTTGTATTTTCGCGAAATAGTGGAGAGTGTGCCACGGATATAATACACGGATTGGGGTGGAAATCGTTAAAACAATGGCGTTTAGCGGCAGGACTTTCTAATGAAATTTTAGTCACCGACTTTCTCCTCCGAAGGAGAAAATTTTTTCTGCCGTCCACCTACATAGGGAGAAAAGATCGTCAGAATAAAATAAGAGCAATAGGAGTTCGCATGGAAAGATTGAGGTGTGCGTTTTCCTTGCATACTGTTCGAGAGTGAAACGGTAGAGAAATACGAGTGTTGCCCAGAAAGTAATACACTGCTATTTTTTTTTCTCAGCCGAAAACAATGTTACGAAAGCGAAACGTTACGTGTGTATTATTTGAAGTCTTCTGGGTGAGCGCGCCAAGTTTCCGTCACTTTCAACAAATAGCGTAGCTGCAGGACAGTCTCAAAATGGCGTCTGTGGGTGATGTACGTTCAAGCAGCCTGCCGTCATTGAATTTCTCACTGCAGAGAAAGAAACTGTCAGGAATATTCACAAACGCTTGTGAAAAGTCTATGGAGCATCTGTTGTCGGCAGAAGTACAGTTAATCGCTGGGCACAAGGGTGAGATGATAGATGATTTGCAGCGGTCGGGGTGACCATACACGGTTGACACAGATAACACATCTGACCTAGCCCCCTCGGACTTCCACCTGTTTGGGCCATTAACGGATGCCATTGGTGGAAGACATTTTGAGGACGATAAGGTGGTGATTCGCACAGTGAAGCAGTGGCTCCGCTACCGGGACAAGGATTGGTACCGACAGGGCATACGCGCCCTCGTTTCGCACTGGAGGAAACCATAGAATGGGATGGAGATTACGTAGAAAAAATAGAGTGTGTAGATAAAACACCATTCTTTCGTGTGTCTAATTCTCATTATGTTCAATAAAGAACTGACGAAGGAAAAAATACGATGCATTACTTTCTGGGCAACCCTCGTAGCTTGAAGTGGTTCGATGAACCCCCTGCCTGGTACTTTATTGTGAATTGCAGAGCAATAACGTAGATGTAGATGTTATGACCCATGTGTCTGGAGCTGATTATCGTCTGACTTCAGTGCCAGTTAACTCACGACGTCCTGCATGTCGACTACACATCTGTCTGTTACAGGCTGCTCTGTTATAATGTCTACAGTCGCACCATATGCCCATCGCGCCACAACATCCGGACGTCAAATGGCACAACCCTTCCCATGATGTCTGGAACCTCGAATTATTTTCAGAATCAAGTAAGACCTTGTTTTAGGACTATTGATGTATTACAAACGGCTGTTTCCGGTGGATCTCCTTTTGCTAGTTTGACGAAAGAAAAATTAACCGCATGTCAGCGCTGGAACAGTGTTATTCAGCGAATTGCAAGTAGCAGCGTGATCTGAGAACAGTGAGTGTTTCGCACAACTCTGGGATGAGCAGCAGGGAAATGGGGACAAGGGTGCGCGGAGGCTGTTCCAGGTGGGCGGCCGGCGCGTAAACACAGGCGCGTGGCACGGCCCGCGCATGCGCAGTATTTGTCACTGGCGCAGCAAAACAAACTCGCGCTGTTCTCTTTGGCCAAACGCCCAGCAGCCTCCAACGCTCTCACCTTACGCGTCTTTCTGACTTCCCCTCTATGGAAAGATAACTCTCCAGAGAGTGGAGGACATTTCTCGCAGAGATAACATGCGAGATTTGTCGTCTTCATCAGTTTTACTATCGCGCGATAAATAAAAGAAGGGAGGCAACGCAAATGGAAACGGTTGGCGTCAGATTAAACTTTACTTAAATAAAACATTCGAAGGATGGAAGCGACGTATTATTGAATCATCACGATGACATCCGTCACAGACAATGTGAGATTCGTAATTGACAAGACATTAGCTTCGTAAACCAGTCGAGGGTGTGCTAATCTCTGCTAGCCTTTCAGGCTAGTTGATCTAGGCGCTGAATTCGTGATCTGTGTTGAAAAATTGGCTTAGGCATGTGCTCGAAGAGGGACATGAATTTTCTCTCTACAATTGCCCAGACGTGATAACACTTGCAGTTCATGCCAATCGAAACTGCTGGTGATATTTAAAAGACACCTGGCATCGTGCTTTTCATTCAACTTCTTTTTCTTCATCATCATTCTCCTAACTGGTTTCATTTCGCCCGCCGCGACATCCTCCCTTCTTAATCTCTGAGTAAAATACATCTGACGTTCTCAATTATTTGTGGGATATATGTATATCACTTCCGCCTTTGTTCAGAAAATATTTGTCCTCTACAGCTCCCTCTACTACAGAATAATTTTCTCCCAAGCGTGGTAACGTATGTTCTATCATCCAGTCCCTTCTTACAGTTTCCACGTATTTCTTTTCTCGTGAGTTCTGTTGAGAACCTCCTCATTTCTTACCCGATCAGCCTACTTAATTGTCAGCAACCTTCTGGGACATCATTCAGACGCTTCGATTCTCATCCTTCCTGGTTTTCATCTAGTATGGTTTTTCAAAGTCTGCACATGGTGACATTATACTCTCCTTCAGTTCAAGATACCATCCAGTCATCTTGCTTTAGCAATTGCTTGGTTTGCCTGGTCTACTTCATACAAAGTGCTCCAAGTTTTCAACTAGACCAAGGCGATTTCTCCCATCATCCTGGTGGTCTGTCTCCAGTGACGTCTTAGAATTTAACTTTTCCTTCTTCACAGTATATTAAGTATATGTATGTAGAAATAAGTCAGTTAACGCCTACATGGCTATCATGCGTCCGAGGATCAAGAGAAATCATTTGACGTTTAGTTGACCACTTGATTCAGCTCATCGACCATGGTGAAGAGGTGATCTTTTGCTGGGTATCTAGCCTCATCAGGATACAGGGAAACTACATGGCCGGCAAAGCGGCCAAGGAAGTATGTCGGAATGGTGTTGGCTGTCAATGTCCCATTCCGTTTCAGGCTATCATCTCATTTTCTGGCATATACATCATGCGCCATTGGGAGACTGAATGGCTGAAAGTGACAGAAAACGAACTGAGGTCGCTCCAGACGACCACACAGGCATGGCAGACTTCACGTCAGCCTAGCCACTGGAAGGAGGCTCTGCTTACCAGACTGCGCATCCGACATAGCCCTTTAACACATGGCTTCCTCCTCCGGCGGGAAGATCCAGCACTCTGTAGGGCTTGTGGTGCGCCACTTTCAGTTCAGCATATTTTGGCAACAAGTGTCCTGTATACTGATATTAGGGCAGCCCTCAGTCTCGGTGGAGATCTGCCCACCGTCCTCGCCGACACTGATTCCAATATTACAAGAGTGGTGAAATTTTGATGAACTGTCAGGCCTTATCCCCAAATTGCATCATCAACTGCCCAGCATGTGGGGACAGCCTTCGTTCACATCCATGAGACTCGCATGCTGAATTTCCGTCAGGGCGCTGATAATCATGATGTTGAGCGCCCCTCACCTCAAATCATCCTCATCGTTTGACGTCACTTATTCCCGATCTGCAAGCTATGTGCTTTGGCAGTACAAGGGGCAGAATGCGCTTTACGTTATCTTCGGAAATCGCAACGGCTTTGAATTGCGGGTACTCTGATCATCAGACGCCGCCTGAGGGAAGTTCAGGCGGCCAAAGAGGCTGCCTTCAGTCACCATTCTCTCAGTACTTCACTCCAAGATAAAACATGGATAAACAAGGTTGTAACAGAACATGTGTGGCACTGAGCTTCTAGCAGTTGCAGCCTTACAGCTAAGCAGACTGCCTGGTAGTACGTCAGAGACATTGCGATAAACTGTCTGATTAGTCGCTTGAGATGAAGAACGTGTTCTTCCAGTGCAAGCAGCTTTAGACAAGGATTTCATCGTATTGATTTGAAATTTTATTTACTCATACAACTACTAGACATCTGTAGACTCATTTTCCGCATCTACATCTACAATCCGCAACCCATGTACGGTGTTAGACGCATTGTACTCCCCTCTTGCCTATTTCATTTGCGAATGGCACGTGGGAAGAACGATTATCAGTAAACTTCCGTATTAACTCTTATTCATATGACCCTCTTGTTGTGATCATTTTGCGAAGGTATCTAGGAGGAAGTAAGATGTTGCTCCTCTCTTCTCACGAAGTACTCTCTCGGAATTTTGATAGTAAACCTTTGCGTGATGCAGATTGCCCCTCTTGTAGCGTCTGCCACTGGAGTTTATTGAGCATGTGGGTAACGCTGTCGTGCCGACTAAACGATCCCGTGACGGAATGCGCCGCTCTTGGCTGGATCTTGTCTATCTCTTCTTTTAATCCAGTCTGGTAAAGGGTCCCAGACTGATTAACAGCACACAATAATCGGTCGAATAATTATTTTCTCAGCCACTTCCTTCGTATGCCAATGACAGTTTCTTAATATTCTGTCACTGATTTTTCGGTTTTCATTTGCTTTTGCTACAATTTGTTTGATGTGATCATTCCACTTCAGGCTGCCCCGAATGGTTACTGATAGTTATTTGACATTATTTAGCGTTTGCAGTGATTTGTCACCAATACTGAAATCGAAATCTAGTGTATTTCGTCGCTTATTTGTGTGCTCACATTTATTTCCGTTCCTGCTCAACTGCCAGTCCCCGCACCAACCATCCATCTTCTGCAGGTCTTCCTGCAATTCGTTACAGTCTTCTGGCGTCGCTACCTTCTTGTACCCTAACGCACCCTCTGCGAAGAGGCTCATAGAGTGTCGGCTGTTATCCATTACTAAACTAAACTAAACTCCGTCCGAACAGGCCTTGGAAGGCCCAACGGTACCGACCGGCCGCCGTGTCGTCCTCGCCCACAGGCGTCACTGTGTAGCGGGACTTTGAATTTCGCCGCGCTGCACTCGTTCCCTCAGATATAAATTATACCGTCGCAGCTGTGTGGGCGCTCGACGGCAGAGAAAATATTTGTAAGAAAATGAAGGTACCAAAATTGTAGCTCTTTTTGTTTTCTACCCGCTATTGTCTCTTGTGAGCGGAAGCTTAATTCAACTTATTCGCTAGTCTTGGTACGATTCAGACGTAAAAACTTATCCGTTAGTCTTGGTCTGATTAAAACGTAAAAAACTTATTGATGTGCAGACATATAGTATTGTGGAAGCTTGTATGAAATTTGGAGGATGGAAGCAGCCGTAAAATACATTGCATTCAAGATCAAGATGCTTTTAATTTGTAGACATTAGTAATTCCTGGACGATGAGATTTACTGCAAGATTTTGGAGCAGCTACGACTTTTTCATGCACAAATGAAGCAGGAGATCGTTGAAGAACAAGACCTGAACGCTGCACGAGAGAAGACATGTTAACTTGGTAATGAATGTACTTTTATCTACGCCATTTCCCCCCGTTAATCACATTTTGTTATTCTCTGTTCTCTTTCAAATAATGTTTTTAGTGGAAATTGGTTTGACTTCTGCTCAGAAACACCACCCCAACAATAGCGTTTCCGATTCCCGAAGTCCGATAGCTTTTCTGTAATTCGAAGTCCGATTTGCATTTCATTCTTTCTCTTTTTCACGGTCATTAACGATTTTAAAACCCCCTTTTTATTCACCATTTCTTCCCACATTTTCAACCTTTTCTTCTCTTTTTCTTTTTTATTAGCCACTACAACTGGGTGCGGTTATGGAGGGGCATGAGGTCATCACACCGCTCTCCCGGCCGTATGTCAGTTTAAGAGACCGGAGCCGTTACTTCTCAATCAAGTGGCTCCTCAGTTTGCCTCACAAGGGCTGAGTGCACCCCGCTTGCCAACATCGCTCGGCAGACCAGATGGTCACCCATCCACGTGCTAGCCCACCCCGACAGCGCTTAACTTCGCTGATCTGAAGGGAACCGGTGTTGCCACAGCGGCAAGGCCGTTGGCTGTTATCCATTAGGTTATTTATATGTATTACATGCAGTGACTGTCCTATCAGACTTCCTACGGCACTCTTAAATAAACTTTCATCACACGTCGTTGTGCTCATTGCTGAGCGCCGTAACCCTGAGTAGCTCCATCCTGGACGGTTACCAGCTTCTCTTGGATCCTATCGAAGAGGTAGACCAGAGATCATCTTGATTTGATCAATCCACCCAGTCGCTCCTCTTCCCCTGAGTCTCTAGCCCTCTATCTTTCCTTCCATGATTTTCTCCATCTCTTCTCACAATGTGACAACAGAACTGGAGAATTTTTGGTTGACACGCGAAGAAAGGCTTTTGGTGATACCGAGTGGCTCAATAACAGACACATTTTTCCTCTTTTCAGTCCATTTTATACGCAACGTCCTGCGCCAGCACCAAAACGCAAATGCATCGATGCGCGTTTTATCTCTGGCTTTACGGGTCTTTGTCTCGCAACAATAAAAGAAGACAGAAGACACGAGTGTTTCAACGGGCCAGACCTCTGTGGAGTTTGTTATAGCTGTGTTCTCCCAGATCTTGGTGAGCTTCTTCATAGCCACTCACGCTAGCGTGATCCGTCTTCTTATCTCATCTTCACAGCTTGTCGTGTCACAGATGGTTGACCCACGACAGATGAAAGAATGCTAGGCTTCCAGTTCCTTTAATCTACTTGTGAGTTGAATCTGTTCTCCTCGATCAATTATAATGAGTTTGTACTTGCTGAGACTGAAGGTCCAATCCAAATGATAGGCTAAGATCCTCAACTTTTGTTAACAGCTCTGCAAGTTTATTTTCTCTGTTGGCTAAAAGCACGGTGTCATTAGCAAATTGAAGGATGTTCTACCACCAATCGAGATGCCTACAGTCCAGTCATCAAGAGCGTCCCTAATGAAATGTTCCGCATAGATGTTGTAGAGTTGAGGAAATGGAGTGCAGCCCAGTCAGGCACCTTTTGATACACTGAAGAAATCAAACGTGCCAGCACTTGTCTTCACAGCTGCGAGGTGATTTTGTGTAGACTTCTGATTAGTGCTGTCAAATGCTGTGAGGCACCGAACTCTGTAAGTACCTAACACGACTTTTCCCAGACAACGCATTCAAAGGGTTTCCTATGGTCAAGGATGCAGATGAAGGCAGGAACACGGAACTCCCGCGATTTCTCTATTCTTTGTCGTATTTGATAATCTTGTCAAGAATTTCTTTTTCCTTCAACAAAACCTGCTTGTTATGTTAATATGTGAGGCTGAATGTACGGCTTCAAACGCTGGTTCCAGATATAAGCAAAATTTTGCTTCCCTGGAATATGACAGCAATTGTTCTTTAGTTGGAGCAGTTTTCCTGATTGGCCCTTTTCTGTGTAGCAGGATGAAGAGAGACTTCGACCAGTCTTCTGTCCACTTCCCCGTTTGCCATATTCTTGTACACATTGAATGCAGCACATCAACAGCTTCCAGATTCATTTCCTCGATCATCTCTCCATTACATTTACGTATGTCGAAGTCTAAGTTCTGCCTGCATGGAAGTCTTGGTATGCATTCATAAATCGGATCCGATTGGCGGAAAGCTCGTATTTTGTTCATTAAACGACGGTGCGGAACTATATCAAATGTCTTTCTGAAGCCAAGGAACACGGCATCAACTTGTGCGTCGTTCTCTAAGGCGCTCTGCGTCTCATGGTCAAACGGATTTCGCAAGATCTTTGGTTGAGTAATCCGTGCTGTGTTTTATGGAGAAGACTGTTGTTATCCCAGTGTCATATGTGAGCATAAAACGTGTTCTATTTATTGTCTCCATGAGGGATTTTGCGTCGATGTACGTTCAATTAATGGTGCGTAGAAAAGTCTGTATCCGCCTGGAATAATGCAGGTACCTGTTTTTCTTAAGTCGTCTGGATGAACATCTGCGAATAAACCCTATAATATTAATGGTTACGAGCGTCTACTCTCTCACTGTGTCTGCCACGTCTCGTTGCGCCAAAATAGCTTATTAGTTGCCAAGAGTTATTTAAACTGGTATTAGCATTGAAAACCTGATAGAACTCAGCGAAGTGACCAGTAATTGAATAAAGCCCCACAGGGTTAGAACCACTTCGGCCTACATAAAACAGTCTCTTTTACAACCAGTTTCGAACACAGTTGACATCCAAGTGAATTCATGGTAACAACAGACCACAGTGTTTTGTATCAAAATCTGGTGGCAAAAAAAGTTCATTGCTTCCTAGAACAGACTCATAATTCAAGTTTCGGAAAATAAGTTAAGGTGTAACAACATGAAACACGCAAGCGCGTTTTTTTCGCATGTAAAATGTGAAAATAGTAAAAAATAATAAATGGAAGTTCATTGTATTAGGTGCAGAAGGATTATTCGTTATAGAACAACATCATGTAAGGCATAGGTTACAGCATTGGAAGCCAATGATCCAAAGATTGTAATTACCGAGAAATATAATATAGAAAAACAAATGTTCCACTCTACCCATGCAGTCAGTATTGGTAACATGTTAAAAACTGTTTATGAACGATAAGTGACAACCAGGCATACAGAAAATACGTTGTTTACTTGACCGAGGTTGACCGTTGCATGGAGGGCAAGTATGCGATTATAGTGGCCTCGTAACAACATAGCTGCGAGAGCACAGAGCATACGCCAATAGATTGCAACAGTGAAGACAAGCGAACAATCCAATAACACTACGAAGTGTTCCAACAATGGGCAATCTTTTGAAGCTGACACTATAGCCATATTGATTCCAGAGAGAACCTTCCTCTACACATTTGAACATTTGATGCATGCAAAATACTTCCATGTAATTTTCATTTTTTTTAACATCTCGACAATGCTTTTTTTCATTTTTTTTTTCCAGTACGGCCTTTCGCTCGTTTTCCAACATGCTATGAACTGTGTGTGTCCATGTTTTCAAATACATACTTACTCTTTACTGTACTTGCACTTCATAGGCACGTATGCACTTGAAAATGAACTATGTTCTACACCGTTTTTAAAATAAATGTTGTTTTATATTAGTCTAAGTGGTTGTATCGTTGTCAAGTTTCTTCCGTTTCTGACCAAACGTATGTCTCGTTGAAAAATGGGTAAGTTGTTACCGAAATGTTCCTTACTACTTGAGCGAATTGTGATCTTGTACACTTTGAAAAAGGCATCCCATTCGTACGCCACAACGCGTCAGATCTGCGAATGGAATTAGAGAGAAGAATCACCAACCCTGTCGAGGCACATTATTTATCTTGGCTGTAATGTTTCGCTCCCATTTCGATTTCATATGGATACTTACAAACAGGAAACCAAACAGCTTACATAGCGTGTAGTGACACTACCTCTCTGACCGGTACACTAATCTCCGTGTGAGGCTTATGCATGCAGAACTGACCCGTCAGCTAAGACGAACTGAAATTTGTGTATCCTAAACTCAGTAACCAGTTCTGTAAAATTCGCTAAATAGCGAAATGATCACTGTGTTTGGTCAATTTCAAAAAGAGACGGCCAGAAAGTGCTGCAAGGACGCCAGAGGACAGCTCCAAACTCGGTAAGAATAAAGCACAAGGCAGTACCAGCTTCTGTGAACGGGGAAATACAAGGTATACACGGCAAAAATGTTTAACTACGCTGGAATCGGTGAACCACTAAAAACAGTCGCAGCGACAGGCTTCTACGTTGTGTTCCCCAACCAAAAATATCCCGTCATCCTGTCATTTGCACATTGTACAACAACCTGAGGTAACTCGTTTCAAAGCTTCCAGGGCTTCAGCTCCCGTTCGATGATCTGTAGAGTATGGTGTGTGCTTGTCAATAGCTCCCATTGGCCGGAGTCCAGCGTCGCCGTATTTTAAGCTTGCGCTGTCCTGTCACTGTCATCATTAGCGCCCTGTAGCGTCTGACTCACCACGCCCGTTTATCTGCTTCCAGGAAACTACAACAAACACTCATATTTAAAGATGAAAATATGATCTCACTGCTGACTTTCCCTTGTCGAGTTATTTCCATTTGCAAGCTTCCACTGTTTCACTGTCTCTTAGTTTGTTTTTGGTGCTTGGAAAGGAGAATAGGGAAATTCCTAATCTTAAGTTCGGGGTGAACGTGTTACAATATGCTTGTGCCATTCTTATTCCTGTCCACAGGTGCGCTTCTTCTGGCAGTTTTGTCTTGTGCATTTACATAGGCTGATCTTAAATATGCAATCAAAGTTGCATACTGAGAGTATTTCCACATTATGCTACCTTATGCATACATGTTGGCCATCGTCTGTCACGCCTGAAATACACGGGAAGCAAATACACGGGAAGCAACTGTACGATCATGTGCATCCGTTAGTTCGTTCACAAAACCTCTGCACCTTCAACAAGGCAGTACATCACCCTAATCTTTCCGACTTGCGTCAAAATGATTTGAAGAAAGATAATTACACAGGGTCAGCTCCTATTGTTGAAAAGGAACTGCATGCTAACCTCTGGCGTATTAGACGGAGCTTGGGAAAACCACTTCTAGTGCATAAACGTACTCATATTTAAGTGAAAAGCTTCTGTGAAAACAATAAACCGTCAAAAGGCTCGATTCGACTATGCCGCTCGGCAGTGGAGCCTCACTTTAGCGGTGTTTACACTGGACTAGCAGGTTCCAACCACTCTTGCCTTTCAATTTAAGCACATTTTTTCTGAGTTTTTTCCGAACTGTTTCAATACCAGCATCAACAAGCGTTATATCACTATACTTGTCTTTGCAAGAGTTTTTAACAACAAGACATAAACTGCAAGAGACTTTAACCAAATTATGGGAGTACATTTATCAGTCAACTGTACATATCAAATACATCATTAATAATTGCTGCACAAACAGGGCTCTGTATGTCCATGAAATAAGGAACTAGACTGAACTTAGATTTACCAAAGAAGTATAAACACAAAATCAGAACAGCATTTTCGGCAACGAATAAAACTTTACAATAAATTATCCAAATAAATTACTAAAACGAACTTATTTAAACAGATAATTTAAAAAATTCCTATTAGGCAATACATTCTATACATTGAAGGTTTACTTAGATAACACAGAGTAGGGGTTTAGTAAAGAGATATTGCAGAAACAATCAGCCGAAGCAAAAAATTCTAGTAAACATGGGCTTTAAATTGCGTACCTTAAAAGCTACGAATACTTCATTTTCGACACATTGAAACAAATCTCTTCTATTGAACGGGTGCTCAAAGCACTTAATGTATATATTTTAGAGCCCTTACTTATTAAGACTCTTTTGTTTCGAAAGATCGTCCCTGTAACACTTTCGCACTACGTTTTTTCTTCTTTGTTTCTTTCTTACAAAAACAGTCTTCCAAAACTAAGTAACGTATAGTACTAACACCTTATCCTCTTTCTGAGCTCAAAATGACACTCGTTATAGAGGAATGCAGACTAGTTTTTCAGTCTCGCAAATGGGAAGTTACCGTACACAAAATGAACGCCATGCGTCGTCGCTATGGTCCTGACATCAGCTTATTGTGTGTGTGTGTGTGTGTGTGTGTGTGTGTGTGTGTGTGTGTAGCGTTATGTTACGAAGCAATGCATGTAGTCTGTGTAGTGACTGGGACTGAGACATAGATGGACAGTGTAACACAAGCATACAGTATTGTACAGTAAGGGAAAACCGAATGAGATAGCACTTTTTTAAACAGATTAGCCCTGTATTTGAGAGAGTAGTGGAGGCTCCAAACCTCATCCGTCCGCACTGATTTAGGTTTTCTATGGTTTCCCTAAACTACTTAAGGTAAGTAGCGGGATATGTTTCCATCAAAAGGCCACGACCGACTAACTGTCCCATCCTTTTCAAACTAGACCACTAAGGATGTAAATGCCTGTGTATACAAATTACGCTATTATTAAACTGCAATACCAAGAGACGTCCAACAATCTTGTAAAAAGTGATCTGTGAGTAATCAGGGATATTTGGACTACTACTTTCGAGTACCATGAAAAAGAGTATATCGTTCTAATTATTAAAATAACAGATAAATATCTGGTATACTTAAATAATGATGAGTGGATCCTGTTTGTGAGGGTACTGATGTGGCTTTTCATTGCACAAAATTTAGCACTGAGTTTATCCCTTTTATTGCGATGCGACTGTGTAATTGTTTCAGTCACTAGATAAAACTTTGCAAAACAAGTTCACTTTCAGAACAGACGACCTGCATTCTTACCTCTCACCCAATAATAGGTTTGACTTTCAGCAGGAATATAACCTTTCTGTCTTATTAGTAACAAATCCTCCTCTGTCTCGACAAGTTTACTCTCGAAAAATACATCGATCACGAAATTACGGCAAGCATCCGTAAAATGCAAGGGAGGGGAAACAAACTGCAAACATGGTTCTTCTGTAATTCGTTGTCACCAAGTTCAAGCCAAGATTTTTTTAAGAAGCGTACGAGTCTGTTGTCCCCTGGCACAATTAATCACGGTTGAATGAGGAACTGAATTCTCTTCTGTGCGGATGTTATTCCGGACCGACGCCTCTGTACAACCACCTAGACTATCCGATGTAGAGCTAATTACAGAAATGTTGCCAAAGCAAGACACTTGCTTCTTAATGGTACTATTATTCTGGTTATGTTATAAATTTTAATTTAAGAAACTGTTTACTGGAAGTGTGAGACTACTGACATAAGTTTCGGAAACAGAAAACATGCTTTTAATGAGAACGACATGCAAAAGTACAAAAACTGTTCCGTTTGGCGGGTAACTTTTGGAGCACGTGAAGATTGCAACATGAGCGTCCAGCCCAACACGCGAGGCAGGCAAGGGGAATATTTAGCTACTCGCCTTCTGCTGCAGAGTCCGGACCATCTGGATCGAAAATGTTTGACAATCATCATGTTTTGGGGGAAGGAAACTACCAGCTACGTGCGACACAACTGTTGACGTTGTGAGATGCGTTGAGTTAAAATGTATGGGCTGTTTGGTTTGAAAGGGCTTGTTTCTGGAACATCACAGCGCCAGGTGGCACTTTTAACTCGTCTCTAGCTCTGATGTAACCACTGCATTTCTAACTGAAGAAAAATACTATCGGAGTTACATAGACACAAGGCACGCTATTCAGAGCGAATGCATTTTGCATTTCTCATGCTCAGCTGCTGTTGTGATTATGATCTTGTTGGATGATTCCTGCAGAGGTGACCCGGGCGGTTTTTTTCAATCGATTTGTACAGTGAAAAAAAATCTGTGTGATTCGGTACACAATACTCTGTACGCGATTTATCCTGGACTACTGCTACAGTTTTTGGGAGGCCTCGAGTGTAGAGTAGAATCTAGAGTCAAGAAATTTTGACACGAGGAACTCGTGTTGCAGTCTGAGTTCGTTTAACATTTACGGGGCACTGGAAGAAAGGAGACGTTATTCGTACTAAAAGCTGTCGAATAAAATTCCCCACGCTGTTCTGTTCCTGTGCAGACATATAACAACTATTGTTACCTACATCCTTCTGAATTCCTTACTGCATTCATCTCTTGTTCTCCCTCTACAATTTTTACCCCTACACTCCCCTCCAGTACTAAACTGGTGATCTCACAACAGAGTTCTTCCTTTAGTCAATTTGTACCGTAGTTTCTTTTTTCTCGATTTCGATTCAATGTCTCCGCGCGTCAGTCATTCTATCTACTCATCCAATCTTCAGAATTTTTCTTTAGTACCACATTTCACAAGCTTCTGTTCTTGACTGAACTGTTAATCGTCCACGTTTTGCTGTATTACGAGGCTGCACTACAGACGAATACCTTCAGATGAGACTTCCTAACACCTCAATTTATATCCGTTATTAAAAAATCTTTTTCATAAAAGCTTTGTTATTGCCAGTCTGTATTTTATATTCTCTCTAGTTCGGCTATGGTAAGTTATTTTATGGCCCAAGTAGTAAAACTCATTGACTACTTGTACTGTATCTAATTCCTTCATCAACACCTGATTTAAATCATTGTACAAGTAAAATATTAAGACAAGACTTGAATAGATATTACTACAGTTTTTAGAGAATAAGACAATCCTATACATAACGGCATTCACACACTCCTGGTGTATACTGGAAATTGCTGTTGTGATGTTGCTCCCTACAGGATAAGGTACTGCGATCTGGATGCGAAGGTCTCAAATCTGTAGCAAACCTTGCTGGACGTCCCGTCATCAACAGATTGTTACAGTTCTTTGCTAGCTGCAAAGAAGTGTCATCATCTGCAGGCAATGAAGGTGAACTGTATTACTATGCTCGTGTAGCTGTTACGAAACATTAAGTAGTTTGGAGATGCCGTAGTTTAAAGTCGTAGCATGTAGAAAGGAATGTAAATAATTGTGGCTAGTTTCTTCACTGCAAAGATGGTGTTAAAGGTGTTTAATTTGGCCCTTAAAACACAAGTCACTACTTAGTACACAGAGGAAACACTGCTTCAATGACGCAATTGTGTTTAAAAGTCATCTGTCCAAAATAACATTTGCTTCTTGCATCACAAAAATGCTCCGACGCATTGAACTGAGATTTTGATTGCTGTTGATCATTCGGATTAACGAAAATCCGGAAAGTCCAAAAAAAATTTGAACGACTTCGGTTAAATGCAATAAACACGCACTTTATATTTGTTTCCACGTAAACAAATTATCCATTATTTTCACACAAATTGTAACTGGACATTGACAAAGAACACAATGGGTTTTACATACGGAAATAATCACTACGTATATTTCTTTGGAGCCAGATAAGGATGTTGTTTATGTGTATCACGATCAAGTTGGCGTGCCCCCAGCATTAGTTATGCGGAAGTATTTTTCGTTCAGCTGGATTATGGCCACTCTGCGTATTGTCTTCGGATTGAGCTTAATTAATCCATCATCAATATTGTCATTGTAGACCAACAAACGGAGATAACTTCGTCATCAAGATCATTTCGCAGCCAGTCATTTTAAGTCAACATGTACTTCTGGTTAACATGGAACACTTGTATATGCTGCAATGAATTCCGCAGGGTCAACATTGTTTATTCAATGTGCAGACTGCGCCAGCGGACTCACAAACGGATGGACTTTGTTCTTTGGACAACGCCACATTCTATCTGATGTCGTTTTACACTCTCAGCAAAAGGACAGTAAGTACTGTACAACTCAATGTTGGTTTGTTAACCAGCACCGTGTCATGATCCGTGAACGAATGTTGGCTGGATTTAAATTTAACGCTTGTCGTCATCGATTGTTGCAGCTTTTACTGCCAGTCCGAATGAACCGAAGCTGAAGATAAATGAGGACCGGATAAACGAGGTTCCACTGTACTCGCAAGTGAAAACTCCGCAGAAATAATGAAATTTTTCTTCAGATGAATAGCTTTTACACTGTGGAATGCTGATTGTATTTGCTGGCAGGCACCAACATTGTCTTTTGGAGACCTGAATGCGTCTGAAAATATCTATTGTAGGTTCTTAGATGAATAGAACAAGAACTGGTCATTGAACCAAGTACTCTCCGCTGTATAGTGTGGCCTGCGGTGTGGGTACGCGTGAACAGGCGCTGTCATAGGTGCAGCCTGCGTCCCGCCACAACACACCAGCTGTCGGGAACGCACGCCAGTCGCCTACGGCAGGTAAAGGCAACCGCCGACAGCACACTGCGCAACTCACCGGTCCTGTCCCGCTGATCCCGTCCGCTGAACAAGGCGCCGTCTAGGTCACCGCCTCCTCTGCCGTTGCAGAACTCTGCTGCGGGGTCGCTACTGGTCGCTGTCGCGTTGTTTCGCTCAACCCCGTTCACATCCACCGAACGTGCCAAATGCCGGGTTAAAAGTGAGACGAGACACGGCACCCCTCCCCTGCCCGCCCCCTCCCCCGCCCCAGCCCTGGCTGACCATTCCCCCCACCCTCGGCTATCTCTGAGGCGCTGCGCTGCGGTGAGTTCCGCAGCCGGGCTCGGAGCAGTGTTTCTGTTTCGAGACCGGTGTCGGTTGCGTAACACTGTCTCACCTCGCTACCGGCTCCGCGCGCGTTTCAACTTCGTTACTTTACAGCGCTACTAAAATCGTGGCCAGCAAATCAAAAATTGCTATGATTAATGGTGAAGCTGTGGGCTATCATATTACTTCCTCGCAGATTACGAGCATCAAGTAGTCACTGAAGCTGTTGATGGTCTCTTAGGCAAGTTGCTTCATACATCCAAACTCGTAAACAACCCCGATACAAACCACGGTGTATGCTCAGTATACTAAAACCATACTCACAATGCATGCTTTTCCTACTACCCGACAACGGTTTTCCATGTTACACGGATACTAATAAAATATCCGAGAGTATTCACTACTTTGAAGTGCATGTAGTACTTTAAAACTTTGACAGCACATCGTAACTAATGGCACTCCTTGATGACTAAATACAAATAGTGAAAAGGAAAAGATTTTTTAGCAAAAAGTCTGTCTCAATCTGAAGCTCAATTTGCAAGACTTTGCCACTTTTTTTTCAATTCACACCAATATTTTTTCTCAATATCTTACAGTCTTAATACTTTCACCACAGGGAAGCTTATTGTAGTATTTTGGAAGAGACACTAAGAAAAGTATCTCAACTTTGAATTTGTCTTTCCTCACTAAATAAACCCTGATTATATATACGGTCATATATCACTGGGCCATAGGATGCTTTTCCCTCAGTGTATATACTTTTCCCTGGGTTTCTCCACCAAATTATTATAAGCTAATGTTCAACACAATAGAATTCTTGATCTACAACTTACTAACTGTGCTGCCAGTAAGACATGATTGTTGGGCTTAGGTGGTCAAACTTTCATCTTCCACTTTGTTAACTTTAATCACAGTGACATAGAGAAAATGCAGTGCTGTATTATTTTATCAAATCTTCATCAAAAAGATGTACAAATTGCTGAAATAGTCAAATAGAAAAATTTGTACCAGGTTGCCAAACAAACCCAGATAGTCTCTGGGGAAATAATGCCATTTTCTGAATGTGACAAATTAAAGTGAATCTTTTGTCTTACTACAAAATTCCATGTAATGAATCCCAGGGTAAATAGTGTTATATGTTTAGAGAGGAATTATCGTTCTACTGATAGTTGCTTTCATCAATCTGGCATCCATATTAAGTCGTATTATTGATAGAGGTTGAAGATTTAAATAAGTTATATGTATTTTATCAACAATTTTAACCAATGTAAGAGCATCACAAAAGTGCAATGAAAGATGTTACAGTAAAACTTGTCATATAGAACATTTCCATTGAAACTCTGGAAACATGTTTGAAGAAGAGTTTCATATCACTACATTCCGTTTGTGAATGAAATAAGAAAAGAGAGAGGAACAGGGGAGGAGAGAGAAGAAAGGAAACCTTTGTGTGCTCCTCCACATGCTGCATTGTTGCTTTCGGAGTGCTGATGTAAAGGTAAATATGATAAATAATGCTACTGAGTTCATTCATCTCTATTGAGATGAATATATGTACTCTATGCAGAGCTGAGACATAGTTAATTCAAATGGCTTTGAGTAACTGACCCTAGCACACGGAGAAAACTGTGCTCATGGTTCTGTCGTTATAAGGTATATCTTTATCCTGGGAGATGATTCCCACTCAAAAGTTGTGAACACCTTAATAGTTCACTGAAGAAAAACATAGCAGCAGCACAGAAACAAGTGGAGAAAGTCCTGCGAGTGCATGTGAGCAGTGTTACCAGACTGACTCCTATTTGTTGCAGAGAACAGAGGAGGCTGTTGTGTGGCCACACCTGCTGTATACATCTTCCTGAAGGAGCTCATTGAAATAAGAAATGTCTGTTCTTTGCAGTCATCAAACTCCTTCACAGATGAACAGGTATCACAGTGTTCGTTGAAGTGCTTGTCACAGAACGTCTTCCCCCATCCCTTTCCTATTATTTCGTCAAACCTTGTAACTTTTTCGTGCCAGGTGAATCAATGTCTGAAATAATTGCATCTCTTAATGCTGTCTCCGGAACCTCTTATGTTACCACTTGCTAAGCTATAGTACTGAAGGATGCAAAGAGTGTATTCATCAGAATCTGGCCAACAGGGATGAATGATTCCAACAGACCACTGCAGAGAATTGTACATTAGCGGCAACATGACTACAATGGGCCAACACCATTGAACTCACAAAATGCAACCAAAATTTCCAGACAGGTACAAACAAGCACCTACAGCCTTGTAATTCTTCATACTTTCCCGGCGATCTGTTGACATCTTGGATATTCGGGCCTTGTCACCTTCTCCGCCTATTGGATGGACAGTAGCCAGTTGTCCTTAGCCACAGGTGGAAGGGGGGAGGGGGAGGGACAGTATATGCAATATCTTGACACTTTGGCAGATGATAAGTATGACACTCTTCAAAACATCACATTATTGTAACTCTGCCACCCAGCTGGAATCCTAAGAGCTTTTCACCAACAGTAAATGGTAGGAGTGTCTGCATTCACACTTCGTTTCACTGCTTAGCAGTTACCTAATTTCGTCCTTTGGGCATTACCAAAGGACACACACACACACACACACACACACACACACACACACACACACACACACACACACACACTGGTACACCTGTCCAATATCACGTACGGTCCCTGCAAGCACACAGAAATGCCGCAACACGATGCGGCATGGACTCGAGTAATGTCTGAAGTAGTGCTGGAGGGAACTGACAGACACCATGAATCCTGCAGGGCTGTCCATAAATCTGTAACAGCACATTGCAAGAAATCCCAGATATGCTCAATGATGTTCAATGTCTTGGGAGCTTGGTGGCCAGCAGAAGTGTTTAAACTCAGAAAAGTGTTCCTGGAGCCACTCTGTAGTAATTCTGAATGTGTGGGGTGTCGCACTGTCCTGCTGGAATTGCTCAGGTCCGTCGGAATGCATTATGGACATGAATGGATTGCAGGTTATAAGATAGGATGATTACATATGTCACCTGTCAGTCATGTCTAGACATACAGGGGTCCCATATCACTCCAACTGCACACACCCACATGACAGGGCCTCCACCAGCTTGAACAGTCCTCTGCTGACATGCAGGGTTCATAGATTCAAGAAGTTGTCTCTATACCCGTACACATCCATCCGCTCGATACCATTTTGAAACTAGATTTGTCTGACCGGGTAATATGTTTCCAGTCATCACCAGCTCAATGTGCTGCTGATGGAACCAGGCAAGGTGTAAAGCTTTGTATCGTGCAGTCATCAAGGGTACACGAGTGGGCCCTCGGCTCCAAAAGTCCATATTGATGACATTTCGTTTAATGGTTTGCATGGACACTCGTTCATGGTCCAGCAAAGAAATCTGCAGCAGCTTGTAGAAGGGTTGTACTTCTGTCACAATGAACGATTCTCTTCAGTCGCCGTTGATCCTGTTCTTGCAGGATCTTTCTCCGGCCCCAGCAATGTCTGAGATTTGATGTTTTACTGGATTCCTGATATTCACGGCACACTCGTGAAATGGTCTTATGGGAAAATCCCCACTACATCGCTAACTCGGAGAGTCTGTATCCATCGCTCGTGTGCCGACTATAACACTACATTCAGACTAACTTAACTCTTGATGACCTACCACTGTAGCAGCAGTAACTGACCTAACAACTGCGCCGTTCACTTGCCATCTTATACACACACCACTGATTTCACCTGTTTTTATATCTCTATTGAATATGCATACCTCTACCAGTTTCTTTGGTACTTCAGTGTATACGTCTATCTCTGTATCTTCTCTATCTTTATTTTATAAATGTAATGTAAATTATTCCTCTTTTTTAATTGTAACTGAAGTGAATCATTAAATGTAATAACACTAAAATATGAGCTGTTGCCAAAATTCTATAGAAGGACCAGAGTTAGGCCAAAGCAGTTAGCAGTTGTAAGCAGAATCTGAGTTGCCAGGAGTAGATTTGTTAATAAACTAGGAAATTAATTAATTGGACATCAGTATTTACTTGAAAATAAAAAACCTGTTCCACGTCAAGTATGTAATTAACCAAAGGAAAATCCACTAATTTCACTGCAAAACAGAATGGAGTATCACAACCAACAATCATTATTGACATTGATCTTTTCAAGCTATGTATGAAATAATGTCATGGCCTCTTGCTTTAGCACATGAGATGCTGCAATAATCTCATTTAATTACTTGAGGAAAGTTTTGTTTATGGCTAAAAAAGTGTGAATTTTGTGCATATTATTTAATTAGTACCGATGGTGATCTGTCTCACAACTGTCTTGAGGAAAAAAAGCCAAATCATCAACAATCTCTTGGAGCCACTGGAGAAATGTTAAATGTGTTGCCTCCTGCTGAACAGGAACACAAATCAACATACTGTTAGTGCAAATACCACTCCCTAGGAATGCAACTACAATGTTCAGCCATGCATCAACTAGTCACATCTCAAACACAATTGTTATACTTTAAAAACAGTCACACGTAGCAGTTTCAGATTTGTATAGGAAACAGTGGTACGTGTATGTTCTGCCAAGTGCCATGTATTGACTGCAGAGTTCAAATAAGTGGTTCCTGTATAAATACTACAGTTCAGCTAAATATACTCCATTTTCCAGCATTACACATGTCGAAAATGTGTGAAATTTTATAATAAAGTTGTCTTTTGTGAATAAAAGCCATGATTAACCTGGGGTGAAATATTGACAATGAAGACACAAACTAATAAACAATTAATAAGAGATTTCAAATAGTACTTGTGCAGAAAAAACAAGGCATACGTTTACAATTAAAGTTACTGCAGTAATATACACTTATCTTTTTTTCCTTTCCATTATTTTGTTTGTTTCCTACTTTTTAAAATAGAAGTCACAAATTAGGACATCCAGCCTTCTGTTTTTATTGATATTGTTGCAATAATTGATGCCCCACACAACCTTCGGAGTGAAATTGCCTCTGTGCTAGAACTCACTTTTAACTTTGCAGGTATGTTCTATTTAGCTCAATGTTTTATTATTAATTAGTTCACATAACTCAATCTCTAGTAAATTCAATAGCCTCTACACTCTGATGCACACACATGTTAATACAGTGATTCTTCTCCTAAACAAGCTCCAAAAGTGAAAAATGAACACATCTTACACTCCACTTACAAGAAAAGTCCAAAGGTAGATTTGTAAAGGAGCAACAACTATAGTTCAATTCTTTTATCTTGGCAGCTCACACATGCCTGCCCAGTGTTGGGAGATTGCTGCGTTGCCAGTTGCAAACGATGTCGGGCACACAGTTTTAATCTGCCAGGAAGTTTCGTATCAGTGCACACTCCGCAGCAGAGTGAAAATCTCATTCTGGAAACATCCCCCAGGCTGTGGCTAAGCCATGTCTCCGCAATATCCTTTCTTTTGGGAGTGCTAGTTCTGCAAGGTTCGCAGGAGAGCTTCTGTAAAGTTTGGAAGGTAGGAAACGGATACTGGCAGAAAAAAAGCTGTGAGTACCGGGCGTGAGTCGTGCTTCGGTAGCTCAGATGGTAGAGCACTTGCCGGCGAAAGGCAAAGGTCCCGAGTTCGAGTCTCGGTCGGGCATACAGTTTTAATCTGCCAAGAAGTTTCATTGAATATGATGTCAAAGCAGCGAAGCAAAGAATTGCGCCGGACAATCAAGTAGCTCGGTAACGTAAGAGCCGAAATTCTGCTCTAAATAATACTTTTAATATTGTTGCAAAAGAATATATCTCAATATGAATAGTAAAACAGCGACTACAGAAGAAAAGATATACAAAACAGATAACATTAATATTGTATGTGTGCCTTTTCATTGTTTTTATTTGCTGTGAAAAGAAATATTGCAGGACAAAATTAGAAAAACCGAAAACTTATTATGTTCATAATGAAGAGAGAGCACTAGAAATTTCAAATTACATTAAACTAATAAAATTCGTGAAGTAAGACACTTCAAAATTTTTAAATGAAGAAAATATTAAGTACCGAACAAGGTTTGAACACAGAGCCTTTGGCATACCACTCAAACACCTTAACCATTACACTAACACAGCTCGTTGTTCGACAGAAGTCTAGGAGGACTCTAAACTATCACGCAAAATACCAACAAACACTGTTGATATGACTATGAATTACTCACGTTTTGGTGATGTACAACAGGAAATAAAAAATTACCGCTGTTCTTTATTGCGGAAAAGCGGGTCGTGAGAATGATACAAACACCTTACCTTGCTATCGCCTGAATTAGGAAGCTTATTGCTTGTTTGGTTTAATTAATTAATAGAATAAAAAGAAATTGGTATAAAGAATGCTTTTTCCGAACTTTCTATGACAGAAAGTCTGCTATCAAGACACTGCTTTTGTTCAATTAATTTATTTATGACTGAGTGTTTCTAAAACTGAAGACACTCGTCCATGCTCTGCACTGCAGTCGAGCTCTGGCAACGTCGTTCTCTGTTCATTGGCCGACTGTTTTGTGATGTCAGATGCGCAGAACGAACCTAAACTCTGCCGCCATCGTAAATGACACGCACTCTAATCGTGGCTATCTTGAAATATTTCATGGTTCAAATAGCATATGCTGGTTTTATTATTGCTTTCAAATGTAGTTATAACAGACACAAATGAGATATTGCACTTTATTCCCTGTGACACCTGAGAAATATACCAGGATTTCCTTCAGTACAGATAAGTAGTGTGTTAGCACAGTTCTTTCCCACCCACATCAAATGATACAACTCAAATGAAATTACCAATTTTCCTCATGTTGTTTGGCACATTAGACATACCAGACTGAGCATATGCTATTTACTGAGAAAAGAAAGTCACACCTCCATTTACAGCTTAGCCTATTCAAGTCGCCAGTGTGTTGTTCTCTTCAAACACTTATAGGGTTATAGAGTTACGACATTAAAAACGTGTTTACATTCTCAAGTTTCAAGCTGCAGGCTTTAAGAAAAATGCATAACCATTTTCTGCCCCTAATAATTAGTGTCATGACCATTGATAATCTTTTTTCTTACTATAGAATTTTCAACACTGTACGTAAACACTATTCATTATAGACAAAAGTTAGTGATAATAGCAGATATGGTAGAACATCGTCATGGTGGAAAACACCTTTGATTCTAAGAGCATAAATTTTCTCTGGTGAGCCAGCAGTTACTTGTTACTTTGAGACTACAGTAGTGACATCTATGTGAATAAGGGTTACCAAGAATCTCGTGGACAGAAATGAATCTTATCATTTCAACTTAATGTTAATTCCATGTTTTCAGCTACATGCCTAAATTTCACTCGATGAGCTGAGTAGTTATCAATCCCCCGCCCTTCTCCACTACTTACCCCTACAAAATGATCCTGGCACCTGAACCAGAGTGTAGGAACCAGCCATCTCCGATTGAATAAATATGAGGACACTGATAATATCTCAATATCTTGGCAAATTATTGTATGTCTGACAATTTTGAAATATCACAAAATCTAGACAATGACAGCTTGATGGAAATCAGAGATTATCACCACCCAACAAGAATGCTGTGTAAAAGTCCTTTAATGGATCTTCAGGCAGAGGTCTCCTCTGAGGCTTCCGCAGTTGCATACTTTCATTGCAGTATATTCAATGTATAATGCAACTTCCTGGTAACAGGAAGCCAGTTTTTGTTCAACAGCAAGTTGTCACTGAAGAGAACTTTTCTTCTAACAGTCAACGGATGCCTACTGGGAAACTTCCCACTATACAGAAGGAATCTAAATTCATTTTTTAACCACCTAATAGATTTAATGACTTGGAAAGGTTTCATGAAATGATCTGGGAAAGGAGCAGCTTGAATTTTACTTGGCTTTTCACAATCTGATTCCAGTAGTAACTTTTCTAATTCCTCCACAAGGTGGAAGGATATTGACTGATAATATTTTCAAAGACCATATTCATACTGAAAAAATGGAATGTTTATCCCATTGTTTATATACTATCTAAACATTGCGTACAACTTACGAAAATTAGCTATGGAGGACTATACAGCAGTGTGGAGACATGACTATGCAATACAGCACGACTCAGTGATACCAGAATATAATATTTTAGAAGTAAGCCAAGATGCAGAACGGAATCCAACATGTACAGAAAGAAATTCTAATGTAAAATTTACTTTATTTCAGTAACAATCTGTGTCAATATTACGCAGAAGCTTTCCTAAAGAAAATGTACACAAATTCAATAAAAAGAATACAAACCATTGATAACTAAAGGTAGTAAAATATGCTGTAAATGAAAAAAGGTGTATGCAATATGTAAGGATCCTTAGCAAGTTATTAAAAGGTCCAAAAATATAATTATGATGACAAATCAATAATGCTGACATGAGAATTGATAATGTGTATAGAGCATTGCAAAATGAGAAAAGAAAAAAACCGACAACACAAGAATGAATGTGGCATAACTCACAAGCTGCAGGTAATTTAAATAATTTTTTTTCTAAGTGTAGCAGCAAAAGCATGTTTAAATTGTCAAGTTAAAAACCAAAGGAATATAATGAAGAAAGGAATCCACCAATTATTCCATCAGTACTAAGTTAGTCAATATCACAATGCATCTGGCAGTATAAAATAAAATCTAAAATTTTTCAATCAAAATATGCAGATTTCATATAAGATTACTGTATAAGCAAAGGCCAAACATAATTAAATAAATTAGGAGTTTAGTAAAAGAATTTTAAAACTATAACCAAACTTTATTGAAGTTCTGTCATATAAGTAATACAAAATAAACATCTATATAAACAATGTGATGCATGAGCTCAAACGAGTTCAACAGATAACAGTATGCAAGCACTCAACAGCTTTCAAACAGTAACTTTTGTTGTGAAGGCACATACTGCAGACTACTAAAAATGTCATGTTTTATCACAAAATTATTGTATACAATGTATCTCCTCAATGGCTGCAATTTTTTTTTATTTCAGTAACTTTTGCACTAGCTAAGCGGCACAGATATAATAAGTGAAAATCTCAGTTACAATAAAATATTGGCTATATGCCCCTCATTATATGTAGCAATGATCTGCTCAACAATATATAACAAATATAGCTTTCAACAAATGTCTTATTGATTAGTGTTCCTCTCCCCCTCTTTCGTCATCTTTTTTCATGTTATTACACAGTGAATTACTCACAGTATGCAAACCGAGAGGGCATTTTACAATCCAAAGTCACTGATGCATTACTCAAAATGACTCACTGAGTTTTGGGAGCCCTGCATTAATTTGGCTCTCAATTCCACATTCATTGCTTCCTCTCTTGATCCGGAAAAATCCACCATCACCCCAATCAGAGTTCCAGGAATTTGCAACAAGCCAGTATGGAGTGTCATCTAGCACACCCCAACCTATGATCTTGATCGCATGGCCACCAAGAGCAACACCAGAAACATGTTGATAAACACCTATGAAAAAAAAATTAATATTAGGGAACAGCAAACACCTCAGCAATAATTCCAAACACTACCTAAATATTAAACAAAAAATCCTCCAACAATACTATATCTTTTCTTTCTCAATGATTGAAAAACCTAGTTTTTTCAAAGTGTTACGATGCTGAAACCTAAGTCTGTTTGAAAAAGGTTTCACATTTATAATGTGAAATTAACTATTTTTCAGCTGCTCCCCTTTCTGCCCATTTCAATTCTTAAGCAGTAGTGCAGAAAACCACATTCAAAACAGGGTAAGTGGCTGGTTGTAACACTGGCTAGTTTTAACATGTTCATGTCACTTGAAGCGAAAAGTCAATGGGGAAGCTGGTTGTCTGGTCTCACCCATTCATCCTGTGATTGGACAGGTTGCAGCTCCTTCAGCTGGGTCCAACCAGGCATACATGTGGGAAGGTTTTACTAGTTATCAGGAGCTCTAATGCTAGGTGTGTTATGGAGTCCCTTCAGGAAATCGCGTCCAGGGCTGGAAAGAAAGTCAATGCACACTTCGTATGTCTGCCTGGGCAGCTCATCCAGACATGCCGGAGGCCCAACCTGTGGTCATCAAGCATGCAGGGTGCACTCTTCTGCAAGTTGTGGCACATGTCAACATTGATGACATCTGAGGCCATCCTCAGATCATACAGGGGATTTGGTAGAAGTGCTGAAGACTGCTAACATCATTCAAAGGGTGCAAGCAGACCCCACAATTGGCAGAATCATTTCTAGAGTTTATTCGGGTCCTTCGGAGCCAAGTGGAGGGTCTCAACCAAATGATCCTGCTTCTGTGATGATATTGGCTGCATTAAGAGGCGGAGAATTT
This sequence comes from Schistocerca gregaria, assembly GCF_023897955.1. Taxonomy (NCBI): domain Eukaryota; kingdom Metazoa; phylum Arthropoda; class Insecta; order Orthoptera; family Acrididae; genus Schistocerca; species Schistocerca gregaria. The sequence goes on along the minus strand of NC_064920.1, from coordinate 359,600,570 downwards.
TAGGATTCCCCATGAAAGGTGACTGATCAAAATCAAACTGTGTACAAGGTAATGACACTACTATCAAAATTTTAACAGTAAATTGTCAAAAGTATCAGTACCATTGTTCCTGAATTTACTGACTTACAGTAAATTAGTTGTGCTTGAATAATTCTCAGGATCGAGATCTTGCTGAAATCTGAAGTAAGAAGTTCAGAAATATATAGTGAGGCATAGCATATCTATTGAAAGGACAGACTGGATGCCATGGAGGGGGTGTGTTCATTACTGTCAAAAAAACTACCGTGTCCACTGAGGACGTAACTGAGTCTACCTGTTAAGTTATCTTGACACAAATAGCAGGCCTAGGTGAACTAAATATAATTACTGGATGTTTTTACCAACTGCCCAATTTTGTTGTAACAACTGTAGAATTATTCAAAGAAATTCTATGTGCAATAGTGCAGAAATACTCAGATGACAGTTTTGTGAAGCATTTCTAAACAAGTTTTCCGAAAAGTGTCTTTAACAACTACTTGAGACAACCCCACTCAATCGGAATATTTCAGCCCTTGTAGCTACAAAAAGACCTGACCTTATAAACAGTGTCAGTATAGAGACAGGCATTAAGTGATTATAATGTCATTGTGACAATAGTTACCAAAGTTAACAGATTCATCAAGAAGGGTAGGAGAGTATTTTAGAATGTGCAGATGAACGGTTAGTAGCGTCCCACTTAAAACAATGCAGTAATTATTGGCAAAGTATAACAGATTGTAAATTGCGACACAGATAAATATGTACCGAGTATATTAGATTATTGTTGTTGCTGTTGTTTTCAGTTGTGAGACTGGTTTGATGCAGTTCTCCATGGTACTCCATCCTGTGCGAGCTTCTTCTTCACCCAGTACTTACTGCAGCCTACATCCTTCTGAATCTGCTTAGTGTATTCATCTCTTGGTTTCCCTCTATGTTTTTTACCCTCCACACTGCCCTCTAATACTAAATTGGTGATCCCTTGATGCCTCAAAACATGTCCTACCAACCGATCCCTTCTTCTGGTCAAGTTGTGCCACAAACTTCTCTTCTCCCCAATCCTATTCAATACTTCCTCATTAGTTATGTGATCTACCCATCTAATCTTCAGCATTCTTCTGTAGCACCACATTTCGAAAGCTTCTATTCTCTTCTTGTCCAAACTAGTTATCGTCCATGTTTCACTTCCATACATGGCTACACTCCATACAAATACTTTCAGAAATGACTTCCTGACACTTAAATCTATACTCAATGTTAACAAATTTCTCTTCTCCAAAAACGCTTTTCTTGCCATTGCCAGTCTACATTTCATTTCCTCTCTACTTCGACCATCATCAGTTATTTTGCTCCCCAAATAGAAAAACTCCTTTACTACCTTAAGTGTGTCATTTCCTAATCTAATTCCCTCAGCATCACACAGTTTAATTCGACTACATTCCACTATCCTCGTTTTGCTTTTGTTGATGTTCATCTTATATCCTCCTTTCAAGACACTGTCAATTCCATTCAACTGCTCTTCCAAATCCTTTGCTGTCTCTGACATAATTATGATGTCATCGGCGAACCTCAAAGTTTTTAATTCTTCTTCATGGATTTTAATACATACTCCGCATTTTTCTTTTGTTTCCTTTACTGCTTGCTCAATATACAGAGTGAACAACATAGGGGAGAGGCTACAACCCTGTCTCACTCCCTTCCCAACCACTGCTTCCCTTTCATGCCCCTCGACTCTTATGACTGCCATCTGGTTTCTGTACAAATTGTAAATAGCCTCTCGCTCCCTGTATTTTACCCCTGCCACCTTTAGACTTTGAAAGAGAGTATTCCAGTCAACAATGTCAAAAGCTTTCTCTAAGTCTACAAATGCTAGAAACGTAGGTTTGCTTTTCCTTAATCTTTCTTCTAAGATAAGTCGTAAGGTCAGTATTGCCTCACGTGTTCCAACATTTCTACGGAATCCAAACTGATCTTCCCCGAGGTCGGTTTCTATCAGTTTTTTCATTCGTCTGTAAAGAATTCGCGTTAGTATTTTGCAACTGTGGCTTATTAAACTGATAGTTCGGTAATTTTCACATCTGTCAACACCTGCCTTCTTTGGGATTGGAATTATTATATTCTTCTTGAAATCTGAGGGTATTTCGCCTGTCTCATACATCTTGCTCCCAGATGGTAGAGTTTTGTCAGGACTGACTCTCCCAAGGCCGTCAGTAGTTCCAATGGAATGTTGTCTACTCCCTGGGCATTGTTTCAACTGAGATCTTTCAGTGCTCTGTCAAACTCTTCACGCAGTATCGTATCTCCCACTTCATCTTCATCTACATCCTCTTCCATTTCCATTAAATTGTCCTCAAGTACATCGCCATTGTATAGACCCTTAATATACTCCTTCCATCTTTCTGCTTTCCCTTCTTTGCTTGGAACTGGGTTTCCATCTGAGCTCTTGATATTCATACAAGTGGCTCTCTTTTCTCCAAAGGTCTCTAATTTTCCTGTAGGCAGTATCTATCTTACCCCTAGTGAGATAAGCCTCTACATCCTTACATTTGTCCTCTAGCAATCCCTACTTAGGCATTTTGCACTTCCTGTCGATCTCGTTTTTGAGACATTTGTATTCCTTTTTGCCTCCTTCATTTACCGCATTTTTATATTTTCTGCTTTCGTCAATTAAATTCAATATTTCTTCTGTTACCCAAGATTTTTACTAGCCCTCGTCTTTTTACCTACTTGATCCTCTGCTGCCTTCACTACTTCATCTCTCAGAGCTACCCATTCATCTTCTACTGTATTTCTTTCCCCCATTCCTGACAATTGTTCCCTTATGCTCTCTCTGAAACACTGTACAACCACTGGTTCTTTCAGTTTATCCAGGTCCCATCTCCTTAAATTCCCACCTTTTTGCAGTTTCTTCAGTTTTAATCTACAGTTCATAACCAATAGATTGTGGTCAGAGTCCACAGTTGCCCCTGGAAATGTCTTACAAGTCAAAACCTGGTTCCTAAATCTCTGTCTTTCCGTTATGTAATCTATCTGATACCTTCTAGCATCTCCAGAATTCTTCAATGTATACAACCTTCTTACATGATTCTTGAACCAAGTGTTAGCTATGATTAAGTTATGCTCTGTGCGAAACTCTACCAGGCGGCTTCCTCTTTCATTTCTTACCCCCAATCCATATTCACCTACTATGTTTCCTTCTCTCCCTTTTCCTACTGACGAATTCCAGTCACCCGTAACTATTAATTTTTCGTCTCCCTTCACTCCCTGAATAATTTCTTTTATCTCATCATACATTTCATCAATTTCTTCATCATCTGCAGAGCTAGTTGGCATATAAACTTGTACTACTGTAGTAGGCGTGGGCTTCGTGTATCTTGGCCACAATTGTGTGTTCACTGCGCTGCTTGTAGTAGCTTTCCTGCACTCCTATTTTTTTATTCATTGTTGAACCTACTCCTGCATTACCCCTATTTGATTTTGTATTTATAACCCTGTATTCACCTGACCAAAAGTCTTGTTCCTCCTGTCACCGAACTTCACTAATTCCCACTATATCTAACTTTAACCTATCCATTCCCCTTTTTAAATTTAGAAAATTTAGTAATTTAGTAAAAGTCAATTTTCTTTAACAAACCGACAAAAATAACTTCATTGTTCTGCAAGGCGATTAATGCTTGACTGTCAGAAAGGTGTAAACAAAATAAAATCTGAAACTAATTACATATTTTAGCTTTCCGTAATTATGTGAATGTATTTTAATTCACTAGATAGCTCCCAGCCACAGAAATCCATTTTGTTTTCATCTGAAGTGAGAGGAATAAACGAAGAGGAAGCGGTAGAATCACTTAACGTAAACACAGGTCACGTTGAGACTACCACCTCCCACTACAACTCACACTTCTCTGCAAATCAGGTCCGGATCTAGGATATTTCCGAACCGGAGCGATATTAGATAGTGGCGCTCCCCCCTCCCTTGAGCATTTGAGGTAGGACACCAAAAATTTAAAAAAGACTTTCAAAAATCTTTCTGAAGAGTCTGATACATAAAACATATATATTCCAAGGAACGTAAGACATGTTATTTGGTCTCAAGTGTGGCAAAGTGCACTGCCAAGCCTCTCCACACAGCATTCTTCCATCGCAAGTCTCTTATTTCAGTCTGTGGAATTCAAACATGTAATGGAATGGGTGCCATCAAACTATATTCACACCAGTGGAAATTAAAATGTCCTGTGGTGCTTCTTCTGTTCCCAGTCTGCCGGTTTGACGTCCTGCTCCTCTTTATTGACATCCTGCTCCTCTTTAAAGAACTCTCTGAATTAATACTGGTTGTGATTATTTGTAACCGGCAGAACAAGAACTCTTCAGTAAATATGCAGTCTTTACTGCCTATTAGCTAATAACTTGCTGATTTGTGTGACATAAAATTAAATATAGGATACATACAACGAGTAAAGACAAGAGACAAGCAAGACAGTACATGTTTCTTCAATCATTAAGTCCTAGCTTCTTTTCTCTCTAATCTCGCCATAGCTTTATATGGCGTACTTTCCTTTCTGGGAAGGAATCTACTGCCTCATCAAAGTTTGTCAACGTTTTGCTACATGAAAAAACGAAATGTCTTTGTCTAATATCAGAAAACCTGTTAATACAAATTGTACCCAAGACTGGTGTGTTTTCTCGATCTGATTACGTGTATTTTGTCACTGCTATATAAAACGAAACAGGCCTGCCCAATATTGCAGCAGTTGTTACACACACCAAATAAACAAGACTGTTTTGGCACAAATTGTCATTTTTATAACACGACGGAATATAATTCAGAAGTACCAATATCAAATACCTATTAGGCCTACTACAAGCAAAAAGTTGTGTGTTGGGAAATAGTTTCACATTTCATACACTCTAGCTTCTGAAGCGCGAGATCAAAAAGTAGTAGTACTAAATTTTTAAATAAATTTCAAATTGTTATATTCTCCTGTAAATTGTGCGAGTCCCCGTTTCTTCTCCTTCCTCGTTCTAATAAACAATCTTATCACTAATTCTGTACCTATTCCTGCCAGTGTCAAAACTAATTCTCTGGTTAATTTAGTCACCGGTTTAGTTATCCAGTTGGGCGTTATTACGTGTTCGTACAAAGCGTTTTCCATGCTACTCCCAGAATAGAAATTTAGCGGCTGCTAGCCTTAGCAGTGTAGCGGTCTGAACAAAATATCTGTCAAAATTTCATTTTCTACGACACACGGAGAAGACAATACGCAATCTTTGTTGCCTGTTATTCCTGTTAGTCATTTCTTCCACTCTGGTAGTCTGAATCTATGGAATTCGCTAATAATTATTACATCGCTGATCATTTGCAAATCCTGTCAACCACATAAACAGCGACTGGCATTCATCCGTTCGGCTTTATTCTGCTCAGCTCGAATTTGTCTGCAGGAAAGTTTATGGGTAGATGCGACGGGGATCCCCCTGGCAGAGACATCACGTACACTATGCACGCATTCAAAAATCAACTTACGATGCTTTCAAAACCAACAGGGATGCGTTCAAAATCATATGAGAAATCGATAGACCAATGGGAGCTGGCTTCTAGGGGCTTTGTGAAACAAGGTCTTTTTCCTCAATAATATGAATTTGGCGCCCCCTCCCCCTGAGACTATCGCCCAGGGTAGATAACCAGGTTTGCCCCCGCCCCCTAGTTCCGGGCCTGTCGCACATAGGTGAATCTAGCAGCTTAGGTGCACCAGTAAAATTATTCTGGATAGCATCTGTCTGCTTGCTGCTATTGCTTACAAAGCCAACTGCCACACTTCTGTAGCCAGAAGCAGGAGAAGGTACTCCTCATACGAGACCCAACTGCACATGCGGATAAGCTCGCTCACAACCACTCAAACGAATCTAATGTAAAGTTGTGACATCAAGCCCATTGGAGGCAATTTGTTGTTATGAAACATTGCATAGTCTTCCTAAGGCCTTTGACACATTTTGCTGTTGGCAGACACTTGTAAGAGCACTGTGTTACTGTGTTTCGTTGTTGTTGTTGTTGTTGTTGTTGTGTTGTATATGGTGAATTTACATTGCAACTTAAATTTTATTTTCGTTTCTTTTTCTTTCATTTGTTTTTTATTGCTGCAGTATTATTCTGCAGTAGTGAGATACAGTAATATTCTTTGTTAGAGTATTGGTTCTTACCAGTCAAAGTTGCAAAAATTTAACTGAAAACTAAAACAATGAAAAATTCCCAGGTTTTCCCTGGTTTTCTCCCAGATGAAAAAATTCCCGGGTCGTATACACCCTGCTATGTAAAGCATCTCCATATTCTATTGCCCTCCTTCTTTAACACACAGAATAATGGGTAGAACTCCGTGATAATGTTGTTCTTGGTGTGTTCAATTGACCCTACAGGTAGCAGAAGCAGTATAGTGGAATAGGAATGAAGAAATCATAAATCACTTCATCACTGAAATGGAACAGAATCCAGGTAAAAACTACAAGTATAGAAAATTAAATGCTGTAACAGAAGTAATATTACCACCCAAAAGCAATATTACTCTCCCAGCAGCTATTTTTCAAAAGTGATACTTGTTAGTGAAAGGTTTATTGTGACAACTCAGTTTGCATTACTGGGGATTACATTCATAAAAAAGATAATTTGAAGAGATTTCATGTTGCAGCTTAGCATATCCCCCCCCCCCCCCCCCCCCCCAATCACCTGCCAGATATTGCATCAATGAAAATCACAGACCAGTGGGAATTCACACAAGCTAAATCACTCAAGATGAAAACAGAAAGTGCTTATGATAGAAGTGTGGTAATACTCCTTTCCTGTGGGAAGAAAAATTCAGTTGAAGAAACTACAGAATTATACAGAGACAATGTTCCACAGGTACTTTACTTCATGAGGCAAAATTTCAGTACAGTTGATACATTTAAAAAATACCATTCAACAAATTCCTTCCCTGTTATTATTGATAAAATTAGTATAATATTTTTCTTTGTCGCTCTTTCTGTCAACAGAATACTGAGAACAGCCTGACTATGACACCTCTTTCACCTGATAATATACGTATTACAGTTCTCTTCACTTTCTTTTCCAATTCCCACCTCAAACCCTACCAAAACCTTCTGCCTCATTATCATACCACTGAATTTTTTCCACTTAATGTCAGGCCAATATATTCAAACAAATGTTCAGTATACGCAATTATACACAACACGTACCTGATTTATAGTGTACAAAGTCTTCATATACTGTAAATGCACCTTCAACAGGGCCATTTTTCATAATTTCAGCCTGTATCTGTTTGCTGCTGCCTTCAACAGAATATGCAGATTCACCTGTAATGTAAAATGTAGTTGCTGTGAGCCACAATGACCTTTGTTGCTGAGAACCTTAAATAAGTTAAGTCTACATGCTAATTTTATTTTTACTGTCTCACTTTAACACTGACTTATGAAAAGATTGTGGATGTGGAACAAGAACATAATCCACAAATGTCAAATACAACCATTTTTGTTCCATGACCAATAGCAACTAAATACAGCACAGAGCACAACAATGAAGGCTTTTGTCACTTTTTTGCAAGTATTACATAGCAGACATGTCTACCGCTAGTAGAGACAGGGGTGTCAAGAAATCAGAACCTAGTCTTTCCTGAAGTATTTGGAGTTACCTTTGTTTTATGTGGGATAGTTCATACATGCACACAAGTGATATTAACTCATTCTCGAATGAGGTATTACCTCCACTAAGGTCACAAGACAGGCACATATTGTTAACCTGTTATAACTGTACAATTAAATCTGACAAGTGCCTGTAAAATAACTATGAAGATCAAGTGAGTTATGTGAAGTGCACTTTAATAATTTTTCAATGCTGTTCCAAGGGATTATCTCCTAGGGCATGCAGCTAATGTCAAAAAAGCGTTCGTACAGTTGATAACCAAACACATTCCAGAAGTCTCTTGAAATGCATTCACTCTCTAACAGTATTTTTAATTGACAAGAGCAGATTTAGGATGAAATATGCAAGTCACAGTCACAACGGAAATAAAAATAATTTTCCTATTATAAATCGTTTTAGGATTCAGAATGCTGATTTATATTCTAGTGCAAAAGTGTCAAGGTTAATGACAGACATGAGGTAGGAAGCTAGAAATTGCAGAAATCAAAGAAGGGGGGGGGGGGGGGGGGGGGGAGAAGAGACTATCCTTGAACTATAGAGGACTGGTGCGTTACACATAGAAGCATGTAACAGTCTTTCAAGCTCTTGCTCTTTCTACTAGGAATACACACATTCACACATGCAAAACAAAAACATATATGGTTGCGGTAGCAGCAAGACTGCTTATTGAAATAAGTTGCCTTGGTAGATGAGGGAGTCAGAGGCTGCACAACAAGATGAAAGGAGTTCAAAGGGTACAGCATATGAGGGATAGAGTGAAGGAGAGGTGGGGATGCAGGGGAAGGGAAGAAAGGAGAAGATGGTGGCGTGTGTGTGTGTGTGTGTGTGTGTGTGTGTGTGTGTGTGTGTGTGTGTGTGTGGTGGGGGAGGGGGGGGGGGGGCTGGAGGAGGAGGAGGAGGAGGAGGAGGAGGAGGAGGAGGAGGAGTGTGATGGGAGAAGGCAATACACATTATGAGTGGGGAAAGGTTGGTGAGGACAGAAGAGAGGTGGGAAAAGTTTTAGGGGCATGTGTAGTAGCAGAATCAAGAATTCTCTTCTGATACTTTTCGGATCCACTCTGTTCAACTCTAGGTATTCTGAAAGATGACAAGATTGTGGAAATGTTTTGGGTACATAATATTACTTCCTCGTTGAAGAAAGAAAGACATACCACTGGTCTATCCAACATCTAAAAACAACATGCTTCAGAGTTTTCTTTGCCTATTTATTCTGCAAGTTCTGAAATTTCTGAAACAGTTCTTTTCTTTTGACACTCTTCTCTAAGAAATTAAATAAATTATCAAGGATCTTTCCCACTTTAAGTGGTAATCTTCCAGCACAATTTTAAGCTATTAAAACAATCAGGTGGCAAATGCAACCTATGATAGCAATAACTGGTTGAACTTTCAGAACAGCTGAAACCCCATTTTGTGACCTATCATAACAGGAGCACTGTTGGAGCAGAAAGCCACACAATTTTCAATTGATGGGCTTATGTTATGAGAATTCAAACACTGGTATGGATGCACAGTGCTCACTACTTTTTCCTGTGGAATATCATAGAATGTAACAACAACATGGTACAACTTGGCATTCGTATCATTGCTTCCACCCGTTGCCAAAGAAAATGGTCCATCTGAAGACACTTAACTTCAGATGATACATTTTCCCACATTTTATTTACAGATGATACATTTTCCAACATTTTATTTATAATGCATGCTTTTTTCGTGAGAGCACAGTTATATTTCTTTGCAACTTCTGATGTGGGAATCATCATCTCAAATAAAGCACCAGCTTCATCGGCTGGGCTTTAGAGCACAATGTGTCACCAAAAAGAGTGAAGACAAACACTCAGTCCTAAACATATCACTGTCAATGTTTTCAGACTTGGCAAAAAAGGTGTTTTTTTATTGTTACCTTCTTTCGATTTAACATAACTTCACAATTACTTACATCGTTTCTTACACCATGTGCAATATTAAAATCACACCCACATACCGCAAGATATGCAAATGTCTTCCTTACTTGATTTTAGTATGCACGCAAAATCAACAGAATATGATTCTTTTAATGTCTGGAAGTACTGTTTCTTGCTGAATTTATTCGTGAATCCTACAATGGGAATGTAGTGTATGAAAATGCCCAAGAACAAATATTTTGATATGTACTGAAACACCACAAGGGACATGGATCACTGAATGTCATAAAATTACAATAAATACTCAATGCAGTCAAACATTTGATTGAAATATGTCTAAGCACACAACAGTCTTAAGCCATTAAGGGAACAAAGAATATGCACACTGAACAAATGTAATTAGTCCATATGTGGTCAAACAATATGGGTTAAATCACAAGTGAATGGAGTGAAACAAAGAATATCAGAGCCTGACACTTAAGATTGAGATACTGACTATCACAGACTTGCCTTCAACCCAAGCAAACAATCGAGTCTACGGAAGTTGGGTGATCATCGAATGTTAACATATCAAATTTTTGTCCATGAAGTCATAAAATGACACCATCTATCTGTAAAACCATAAACTGCTGCAATTTCCATAATTTGCGGATAAACTGTAAAAGCTGTCAGGTCTGAATGTGATATGCCTTACAGGTGATAGACATCAAACAGTTGAGGAGAGATGCAAGGGAGGGACTTCAGTGACCCACCTAACTACAAGAACCAGCTGTTGTTGATCACTGCCTTGAGAATAATTAGGAAGTGATAACACAGCAACATGAGTATCATAGTGCAAACACCAAATACCTTTGACACTGTAATTAAGGAATCTACAGAAATAAAGAAGTTAGAAAACCTTATAAACTGAATGGAGATTAACAATTTAAACAAAGCTTGAGATCTGGCACTAAATTTTTAAGACCTCACAGGCCATCTCATTCAGAGCCAGAAAACATGCAGAATGTGTTTTTTACAAAAACAGTGCGGGTTCCAAAAAAAAAAAAAAAAAAAAAAAAAAAAAAAAAAAAAAAAAAAAAAAATAATAATAATAATAATAATAATAATAATAATATGAATGTAAGCATAGCAGGTACCAGGATTCAAACCCAGCTACAAACTGTGGCACATCAACAATACTTCACAGCTCAAAGCACCTGAAGCTGATGGCAGGGTCTGTCACCAAAATATTGTGGAGTAAAATGGAATCAACACATCCTTAAGGTTTACTTTTGCCTCCGACACACAGTCTGCTGTACACAGTGACAGATTGAACTAAAGAATATGACAAAAGTTTCTGATTAAAAAACACTAACTGTGCAAGTCACCAGTCACTGCAAAAATTTTTCAGCAAGTTACATATAGACAATCTAGAAAAAAATACTGTAATTATCAATATGATTAATTTACCATTAGTTACGTGTGGTGTTTTACTAGAGGGATGTGTGTCCATTGACACAGTCTGGCATACAGTAATGCATTTACTTCTATGCAATTTAATCATCTCACTTGGAGAGAAGATACAATAAATGTATCCATCTTTTTTTTTTTTACTCAAATGAAGCAGACTGTTTTCTGCACTTCATTTTGAACAGGAAAAGAAACTACATGATAGTATCATTTGGAAGATGTCACAGAATAAAGTCACTGTATTCTAAACCACAGTAAGAGATGCAGGATTTACACTATGAAATTACACCGATTTCTGATTTTACTGAAAAGCAATAAAACACTTGGTCACTTCAAATTTCCAGTCGGTGCTTCTTTTTCTGAAGTTTTTCTTTCATTAACTTTAACACCACCAACCTAAACTAATATTGTATTCAATGACCGGATTCCAGATTCATTATTTAATAGTAAATACAATTTTGTTGTTGTTGTTGCCATTGTCTTCAGTCCAAAGACTAGTTTGATGCAGCTCTCCACATTACTCTATCTTGTGCAAGCCTGACATTATCCAAATAATTACTGCTACTAACATCTGAACCTGCCCACATGCACTTCCCTCAAATACTAAACTGGCGATTCCTTGATATCTCCTCAGATGTGTCCTATCAACTGACCCTTTCTTTTAGCCAAGTTAAGGAACACAATTTTCTCCCCAGTTATATTGGAATACCACATCCAATTACATGATCTACACCTCCAATCTTCAGCATTCTTCTTTAGCGTCACATTTCAAAAGCATCCAGTCTCATCTCATCTGGATTGCTTATCAACCACATTTCACTTCTATACAAGGTTACACTCCAGACAAATGCTTTCAGGAAAGACTTCTGATGTTAAATTTCTCTTCTTTAGAAATGTTTCTTGAAATTCCCAGTCTACAATTTCATTCTATCTACTTCGACCACCATCAGTCATTTTACTGCCCAACAGCAAAATTAACCTTACCTATTATAGTATCATTTCATAATGTACTTGTCTCACCATCGCCTAAATTAATTTGACTACATTCCATTACCCCTATTTTGCTTTTTTTTTTACGCTAACCCCATATCTCCTTTTCAAGACACTGTCCATTACATTCAACTGCTCTTCCAAGCCGCTAACAAAATTGCAATGTTGTCTGGAGGCATCAAAGTTGTTATTTCTTCTCCCTGAACTTTAATTCCTTCTCCAAATTATTCTTTGGCTTCTTTTACTGCTTTCCGTATGTATAGATAAAACACACTGAAAATAGGATACAACGCCTCTGACTTTATTAAAAAATGTATTTTTGTTAAAACATTGATTATCGTACTGATGCTCTACAGATATCTTACCATAATGCAAATCCTCAGAGTATGACACAGGGTAACTGTCTTCACACTGCTTCTCACACTGAGGTGTATTGCCACCCTCTCCAGAGCATGGCATTCGAGTGCCATTTACATGGTGTTCACAAGGTGGTATTTCATAAGGCTGACATCCCTACAAAAAACAAAATCAACATAAAGACAAATCAATCATGAAATGTTAGGTAAATGTCACTGAGCACTGCCAACAACTTGTGCTTACAGAAGACAGGTGGACTTAGAAGCTTGAACCATCCATCCTCATCTGCCACAAAGTCCCAAATTTAACCTTGCACAATAGCAGTATTACATTTTTTTCATCAAATAAAAAGGTTCATGAATTGATATTACATGTGTGAATGTGTCAGTACACAACCACCCTCCCTTGCTGTCAGATAACTAAAGAAAATAGTGTTGATCAAATATTATTTAATCTGGTTACACATTCAGAACCTTTGATAATCAACAGTCCATTAATGTATTCATTTTTTACATTAATTTTATTACAAGTTCTTTGCATTTTAACCCTTCAATAAAAATTCTGAAAGTAGGAAACATTATTGTACGCATTCCTGAAGTACTGTGGAATCAAAATTTGGAAACTATTTTGGCTACAGTCATTTTGATGGAGGTTGTTAATTTACTCAAAACGGCAGCAACCATTCATGTTTTAAACAATTCCTTCTCTTTACAAGCGAAGGTTTAGGAACACAGTAAGTATCATTTTACCAACAGATGGGACTATGCCAAAATTTGAAACTTCCGTCAGCAAGAGATGTGATAAGTTCTCTGTCACAGCTGGTAGACTTTGGTCTTTCCCTTCCCTGTAAGTTGGTAATGGCACCGGTTTTTGGGCTGGAAGCTTGCTAGAGTGTGGCACATCCACTTTCATAAAAGATCAGACCATTGCCATATGAGCCTTATTTAGTTTCAGCTCCAATGCGGAGCAAAAGCTGCAGCTTTGTCTCCTTCGCAAATCTGTTTTGCTACAGGCACTTGCCACCTTTCATTCTGTATAAGTTTAACAGAAGTTGGTAATGCCACAACATATTCATTTACATGCCGAGTGTGACCATCTTGCACTTCAGCCACATCTAAGGCACACACGCAGGGTAAGATTCCACATTGTGACGATTGGTGTCTTATGATTTGGTTCAGCTTCTCTCTCTCTCTCTCTCTCTCTCTCTCTCTCTCTCTAGCACATTCTCTCCAGTCTTCATCTAGCCCAGCACCAATCTTCGTATAGCTCAAGCAAGTTTGCCTCAAGCTGTGTAATTTCTGTGCACTTTATCTAAATTTTTCTATTCGGGTATTCTTGACTAGTGCTCATTAGTGAACGCCCTGGGCAGAATAATGTGAACCTATAACCTCTGAATACATTTTTTTTTCCTGCTAAATTTCGAATTGTGACCTTTCACCTCTATCTTCAGTTTCCATAATAATCCCAGATTCCACACGTGAACGAACACTGACATGTTAAAAGTCAGAGACTGGCTGGATAATCATTATTAGAACCCCAGCGATCTGTTTATCTGTTCTGCCTCTGCTAACTGCATTAAGCTGCTTTCACATTAGCTGGCTGGGGTGTGAGCACTGCCACCAGCCAGCAAGGGGGACCAGCACAGTCTACTTGAAGTACCCCCAATAAAGATGGGGAGAGCTAAGAAACCAATGTAAACAGTATGTTCCGACACACTTCAACATCGAGAGGGAGGCAAACATTGTAGATGGTAATCTCCTGAAATGCCCTTATCCTAACAGTGAGTCTTCAAGAACGTATTAAGAGGCACGAATTCACCATACAAAACGTCTAAAACACATGAGCAAATTCTGCCTGACATCCCAATCATAGGCAGAACAGTTCTTACATCATCCACGTTATCCACGAAGGGTTGGGGTCTGCATTGCTGGAAACCCGGTCTCCTGGAGGGCAATGCAGAAGGCAGGTGAAGAGCTTAAAAGATGTCATAGATCAGCCAGGTGCTGAAAAAAACTGCTACTATTTCATTGGGGAATAATGTTGTGAAGTACAGCGTAGGCACGAATGGACCAAGGAGCCAGGTTATGCCTCAGGGTCACCTGCTGCCACTGGTTGGAGGGTTGTGGCATCAACAGACATAGGCAGCCTGAAAATGGTACCAGGTTCTGGGATAGGCACTTAGTAGTACAAATTTATGATAAATAGCAATTAGTCACCAAGCACTACGAAAATTGCCCACAAAAAGTTCACAACATAATTATATCACCGCACTTCACAGTGTAACATAGTTAATACAATAGCTACTATATTGCCCCTGCCTTGAATTTAAACTAATTCATGTTACTTTTCACAAATGGTATATGATATGACAATTCACACATGCTGTTTTCAAACAAATCTAAAATGTTGTCAACATTCAAATTTCTCTCTAGCTGCAAAAGGCAATTACAACGAAAGTATTTTTATGATACAACAGTTATGAAGCTACAATTAGATTGCAAATATTTCTGTGAACTTACATATCAAAGTGAGAATACCATACACAAAATAGGTTTAATAAAGGACATGAAATTTGTGTAGTTAAACTGCCTGCCACACAAGCTATAAAATATAAATTTTTGCTTACCTGTGATGAATTGTAAGCTCCACCACTGACAATGCCTTTACGTTTCCAGTATGACCATGCGGCTCCTGGAAAACCTCCGTTGCAACCAAACCCACAAGAGTGACAACAAGATACAAGGTCTTCTGCTGAGAAGTGGAAATTCTTTTCACCTTTTGAATGAATGCAAACTCTGTCTGACATTGCTTCCACTGCACCAAATGCCTAAAATAAAGAAATAAATTGCTTTAGTGATGACTGTGTGTCAGTTGCTTCGCATGGGGGAGGGGGGTGGGGGAGAATACATTTAACAGTCTTCGGCAGCATTGCACTGGTGTCCTGTGTTTGGTTGTAAACAAAAATACTTTGGTGGAAAGAAGATTTTTATCCCATAGAGGGGGAAATGGTTCTGAATGGTTGAATCGGTCACCTTTTATGAAGCACTCCCTTGATGCACTGTGGCACGCTTATCCAGTGTTAGAAAGCAAATTACATTACGGTAAATCACATTTTCTGCAAATTGCTAACCTGGACAATTAACATATTGAGATGGGTACTGAGTTTACTTGTGTTTCACGTGCCATCTATTGCAAACGGATCGTGAGAACTCGCATTTGCTACATGCTGCCTGTTGACTTTATGTAGTTAGGTGCTTACACCTACATGCAATGTAACAAAAATGACTGTCTCTAATACTTTTTGCTTATTTAGCATTGCGAGAGTATTTTGATATTTCAAATAGTTACCATTTCAGTCTTTAAGATCATCCTGCTTCTAGAGACGGCTCTATTCAGAAAACAAAGGGAAATGGACAATTTTGAAATACTTTCAGATGTTTTTTCCGATGAGTAACTAAATGTTCCTAGTGAGAACGAAGACACTGATGGAATGTATGTACGGTTCTGGGGACAATGACAGTGACATTTTTAGACTCTTAAAGAACCGTAAGGTGGCACAGTTGAGTGATTCTGAAAATAAGTATGAAGGTGCTAAAGTTTGTGAAATGATAAAATTGACTTCTGGGAAAGTAACAATCAACCATACATTCTACTATTTGAAGATCATCCTGAGGCCATTAAATTTTCAATGCAATGTGAGTCTGTAGCTTCTGTGATTAGCCTGATTTTTAGTAATGACATCTTCGAATTTTTTCTCAGGAAGTTTCACACCTTCCATGATAAAGCCTGTGAAATGGAAAACGTCACCCAAAGCATCCAGGTGGTCTCCTGTTACACAGAGAGAGATGAAAAAATTCCTTGGGCTAATTCCTCTGATGGGACAAACAAGGGAAAAGATGGAAAGATTACTTTCAGTTTGAGATGCAATAATTTTCAACAGATTTGGACATTCTGGCACTTTAATGAGAACACAAAATTGAACAATAGCTCTGGAAAACTCTTCAAAGTGCACCCTGTGCTGGATTATCTCTTCACTAAATTCAGGATACTTTACAAACCAAACCAACAGTTGTCTTGCCATGAGGGGACAAGTCCATGGAGAGGAACCGCTAAAATTATGCAGCATGAGTTACTTGTTAGGATGGTGTGCGAGAATGCTATAGGTTATATCTGCAATTTGGATATTTGCACTGCTGAAGGGAAGAAATCTGAAGAATCTGTTCTCTCCATTCTTGGCAAATGTCTTGCCATGTGGCACCACATATATCAGGATCATTGTTATAACAGTTCCTCTACTGCATAATTACTACTGAAAGACAAAATCAGAATCTGTGGTACTATTAGAATGGACAAAGGTTTACCACAAATTCTGAAATGCAAAGCATCAAGAAAGAAGAAAGCCCAGAGCTGAGTTTTCTGTAGGAAAGGTAACCATCCTCTTAAGGAAAGACAAGCAGGACATCTGACAATCAACCATTCTCGATGCTTATGTCTCAAAATACAGGAAAGAAAAACAGAAAAACCAAAGGATATATTGAAGCCAGTGTGCAAATCAATACATTGCCCACATGAAAGGAACTGATTATGCAGATCAGTAGCTTTGATTAAACAGTCAAAAAGTCATCCTCTATCTAATAAACAGTGGAATTTCAATTCATTTAGAATTTATAATGCCATGAACACAAAGGGGTAAAAACATAAAAAGAAAAAAGCATACACAGTTCCTCCGTTCAGTGGTACAATACTGAATTACGGACTATGATAATGGAGGTCTCTGGACCTAGAGACACACATGTCACACCCATTTAATACATTATAGTACACACTAATAAGATGGATTAGATTGTGATGATTATGTTTAAAATTCCATTATGATTATAGTTTACAAAATGTAGTGCTTTTCTATATGCATTAAAATTGTTGGTTCATAATGTTAAGAAACATTTTATGTTCATATACTGAAAGGTAAAATGGAAATTAATCTTGGACAGGCAGTAGAAATCTGACAAAATTAAGCTGAATACAACCTACTTCAAGTAGCCCCTCTCCTCCTCACTGTGTATATAACAGCAATACTGGGAAAATTTGACACCTTTTGTAGACACCAAAATTAAAAATGTTCTTTACAACATAAAAAAACAAAATGTTGCCTGGGAAAAAAGGAATTTTATTCTGAACTTACCCAACAGGAACCACAGGATCCTTGATCCCGAATCTCCTTTATTGTAGGGCAGAAGGACCATTTCTCACGGGAATCGAACTCCTCTGGAATTTCCAAGTCCTCTACTGCATGTCTCTGAACAGGTGGTTGGAAGAGGTAGGAATCTGGATGAACTCCCATCAGTCGTTTTAAGTGTTTCACTGGTGTTTCTTGTGGGAAGTTTCTGCCAGCCTGAAATAGTTTTTATTGTTATTACTATTAACTTTAGAAATCATATAAGCAACAGAACTACATTAAAACTTCAACAACTGATGTCTTTGACTGGTTTCACTACTAAAGACAATGAACTCCTGTGATGAATAAAACTTCAGCTATGTCTCTAACAGTAAGTAATAAAATGCTGTTTATGTTTTACAAGCTTAATTACTTGCCCATAACAGTGTGTGGTGGAAGATTCACTGTGAGCAACAGAAAACCTCTTTATTTACTTAGTGCCTTCTGAAGTTTATTCAGTTATAACAACTATAATACAAACTAAACAAATGCCCATTACTTATAATAAGCTGCTAAGGGTGATACTATTTTTTTCCAAGAATTAAATCAATAATACAATGTTCATAGATTTCAACCTCTTTTGGCACACACGTAGCTGTGCACATTGGGTGGCTGCAGAAATTTATCCAAGACGGTGTAAGATTCTATAATTTTCATTTTTATATAACTGAATAGGTGAACCAGACAACATCCAATGCCCCAAGATTTAAATTTTGTATGAATTACACAAAAGTTATATAAAGGATTGATTGTTATTTACTCAGCATTTCTGTGAGAGATCATTTTTATACATATGGCAATAAACATATTAATATACGTAAAGTATACCTTAATATTAATATGCCACCTTTTTAATTTGGTGATCTACAATTACATACTCATATGATGAAAATTTAAAAAGGGAAATGGATAGGTTAAAGTTAGATATAGTGGGAATTAGTGAAGTTCGGTGGCAGGAGGAACAAGACTTCTGGTCAGGTGACTACAGGGTTGTAAACACAAAATCAAATAGGGGTAATGCAGGAGTAGGTATAATAATGAATAGGAAAATAGGAATGCGGGTAAGCTATTACAAACAGCATAGTGAACACATTATTGTGGCAAAGGTAGATACGAAGCGCAGGCATACTACAGTAGTACAAGTTTATATACCAACTAGCTCTCCAGATGACGAAGAAATTGAAGAAATGTATGATGAAATAAAAGAAATTATTCAGATAGTGAAGGGTGACGAAAACTTAATAGTCATGGGTGACTGGAATTCGGTAGTAGGAAAAGGGAGAGAAGGAAACATAGTAGGTGAATATGGATTGGGGCTAAGAAATGAAAGAGGAAGCTGCCTGGTAGAATTTTGCACAGAGCACAACTTAATTATAGCTAACACTTGGTTCAAGAATCATGAAAGAAGGTTGTATACACGGAAGAATCTTGGAGATACTAGAAGGTATCAGATAGATTATATTATGGTAATACAGAGATTTAGGAACCAGGTTTTAAATTGTAAGACATTTCCAGGGGCAACTGTGGACTCTGACCACAATCTATTGGTTATGAACTGTAGATAAAAACTGCAAAAAGGTGGGAATTTAAGGAGATGGGACCTGGATAAACAGACTAAACCAGAGGTTATACAGAGTTTCAGGGAAAGCATTAGGGAACAACTGACAGGAATATGGGAAAGAAATACAGTAGAAGAAGAATGGGTAGCTTTGAGGGATGAAGTAGTGAAGGCAGCAGAGGATGAAGTAGTGAAGGCAGCAGAGGATCAAGTAGGTAAAAATACGAGGGCTAGTAGAAATCCTTGGGTAACAGAAGAGATACAGTATTTAATTGATGAAAGGAGAAAATACAAAAATGCAGCAAGTGAAGCAGGCAAAAAGGAATACAAACTTCTCAAAAATGAGATCGACAGGAAGTGCAAAATGGCTAAGCAGGGATGACTACAGGACAAATGTAAGGATGTAGAGGCTTATCTCACTAGGGGTAAGATAGATACTGCTTACAAGGAAATTAAAGAGACCTTTGGAGATAAGAGAACCACTTGCATGAATATCAAGAGCTCAGATGGAAACCCAGTTCCAAGCAAAGAAGGGAAAGCAGAAAGGTGGCAAGAGTATATAGAGGCCCTATACAAGGGCGATGTACTTGAGGACAATATTACGGAAATGGAAGATGATGTAGATGAAGACGAAATGGGAGATACAATTCTGCATGAAGAGTTTGACAGAGCACTGAAAGACACGAGTCGAAACAAGGCCCCCGGAGTAGACAACATTCCATTAGAACTACTGACGGCTTTGGGAGAGCCAGTCATGACAAAACTCTACCATCTCGTGAGAAAGATGTACGAGACAGG
Organism: Schistocerca gregaria; assembly: GCF_023897955.1. Classification (NCBI taxonomy): domain Eukaryota; kingdom Metazoa; phylum Arthropoda; class Insecta; order Orthoptera; family Acrididae; genus Schistocerca; species Schistocerca gregaria. The sequence continues at coordinate 359,580,603 of NC_064920.1, read as the reverse complement.
TGAAATACCCTCAGATTTCAAAAAGAATATAATAATTCCAATCCCAAAGAAGGCAGGTGTTGACAGATGTGTAAATTACCGTCCTATCAGTTTAATAAGTCACAGCTGCATAATAATAACGCGAATTCTTTACAGACGAATGGAAAAACTGGTAGAAGCCGACCTCGAAGAAGATCAGTTTGGATTCCGTAGTAATGTTGGAACACGTGAGGCAATACTGACCTTACGACTTATCTTAGAAGCTAGATTAAGGAAGGGCAAACCTATGTTTCTAGCATTTGTAGACTTAGAGAAAGCTTTTGACAATGTTGACTGGAATACTCTTTTTCAAATTCTGTAGGTGGCAGGGGTAAAATACAGGGAGCGAAAGGCTATTTACAATATGAACAGAAACCAGATGGCAGTTATAAGAGTCAAGGGACATGAAAGGGAATGAGTGGTTGGGAAGGGAGTGAGACAGGGTTGTAGTCTCTCCCCGATGTTATTCAATCTGTATATTGAGCAAGCAGTGAAGGAAACAAAAGACAAATTCAGAGTAGGTATTAAAATCCATGGAGAAGATATTAGAAAACTTTGAGGTTCACTGATGACATTGTAATTCTGTCAAAGACAGCAAAGGACTTTTAAGAGCAGTTGAACGGAATGGACTGTGTCTTGAAAGGAGGGTATAAGATGAACATCAACAAAAGCAAAACGAGGATAATGGAATGTAGTTGCATTAAGTCGGGTGATGCTGCGGGAATTAGATTAGGAAATGACACACTTAAAGTAGTAAAGGAGTTTTGCTATTTGGGGAGCAAAATAACTGATGATTGTTGAAGTAGAGAGGATATAAAATGTAGACTGGCAATGGCAAGGAAAGCGTTTCTGAAGAAGAGAAATTTGTTTACATCGAGTATAGATTTAAGTGTCAGGGAGTCATGTCTGAAAGTATTTGTATGGAGTGTAGCCATGTATGGAAGTGAAACATGGACGATAAATAGTTTGGACAAGAAGAGAATAGAAGCTTTCGAAATGTGGTGCTACAGAAGAATGCGGAAGATTAGATGGGTAGATCACATAACTAATGAGGAAGTATCGAATAGGATTGGGGAGAAGAGAAGTTTGTGGCACAACTTGACCAGAAGAAGGGATCGGTTGGTAGGACATGTTCTGAGGCATCAAGGGATCGCCAATTTAGCATTGGAGGGCAGTGTGGAGGGTAAAAATCGTAGAGGGAGATCAAGAGATGAATGATGTAGGTTGCGGTACGTACTGGGAGATGATGAAGCTTGCACAGGATAGAGTAGCAGCGAGAGCTGCATCAAACCAGTCTCTGGACTGATGACCACAACAACAACACGATGAAATTCAAAACAAATGTCATGTGGAGCTAATCAAATTGCTTCTGCTGTATAGCATTAATAAATGTAGAGAAATAACACTAGGTGCTGAAGAATTGAGAACTGATATTAAGAATTTCTCAGACTCATAAGGTTCACAAAACAAAAATTCAGTGATGATAGTGACACTACTTTGTTTTCAGAAAGTATCTAAAGTTTTCACAAAAACCCGCATTATTTTCCAACAGTGTGGGCCACAGTTATATGCCTCCTTAAAGGGTATTCGAAGTAGTTGAAATACTAGAGATAATCACACTACCATCTACAGCTACATCAACACTCTGCAAATCACTGTGAGATACATGGCAGAGGGTTCCTCTTGTTGTACTTGTTATTAGGGTTTCTTCCTGTTCCATTTTCATATGGAGCATGGGAAGAATGAGTGTTTGAATGCCTCTGTGTGTGGAGTGATTATTTTAATCTTGTCCTCACGATCCCTATGTGAGCGATATGTAGGGTGGTGGTGTATATTCCTTCCCAGATTAATCGCTTAAAGCTGGTTCTTCAAACTTTCTTAATAGACTTTCTGGGATAGTTTACGACTATCTTCAAGAGTGTTCCAGTTCAGATCCTTCAGTATCTCTGTCATACTCTCCCAAGGATCAAACAAACCTGTGACCCTTTGTGCGGTCTTCTCTGTATACATTCAATGTCCCCTGTTAGTACTATCTGAAATGGTTCCCACACACTATCAATATTCTAGAACCAACAGCACTTGAGACAGTCAAATTCGCAAAATGGCCCGTGCTCAATCACTAAGATTAGAAAACAATGTCAGTTGTAAGAAGGCTAAAGATGTAAAGTAACTACTCAAGTATACAGACAACTCTCAAGATGAACCAAAAACATTTCACACAGACTCTCTTCAAGAATGCAGTAACAATAACAATGAAGCCAAATATGATGAACCATTGTATTAGAAGGATTATATGAATTAAGTATATGAGTTAAATTTAAGTCATTCACTAACAACAGATTACTGTTCATTTTAAGGATGTGATGTTGCAGTTTGTCATTCTTGCAAAAACTCTACCCTTTCAACATATTTTTTGTAATACCTACAAGAAAATATGCATTCAGGCACACAACCACATAGACACCTAAACTTCCACACTCGCAATGGTGGCGGTACTGATCATTCAATATCAATTATTGAAAGCTGTTGCCTGGGTAAATGGAGGTGGGGAAAGTGTTGTCGGGGGGGGGGGGGGGGGGGGGGGGAGTGCAGAAAAATGCATGAGCAAGGAAGGGGGGTAGCAGGATAGTGAGAGACAAGTCTTTCACAAGATGACTCTGCAGCTACACAACGAGGCAAATGGATTTCAATAGGATGCGTGTGTGTGCGGTGAAGCAGACAAGAGGGGTGAGAATAATGGACAGGTTTGGGGGAAAAAAGGATGGACAGGAGGGAGGGAGAGAGAGAGAGAGAGAGAGAGAGAGAGGAGAGAGAGAGAGAGAGAGAGAGAGAGAGATTGCGCAGCAGCAGGGGGGCGGGCGGAATGGCGAGAAAATGCAGTATACAAGCTGATGTGGAAGGAGCGGTACACAGCATATTTGTGAACTGGATAGCAAAATTTGTAGTCTGCCACAGTTTGGCTGTGGCCATTCGTGTGAGTGGACAGTTAGTTACTTGATAGGACACTACTCTGGATGATGTGGGTCGATATACCTTATCTCAGGGCACAATAAGAGGTAGTCAATGTGATTTGGCTTTTCAAGACCAGGGAGGCACAGGGTGTTTAAAGAAGTGCTGGTTGGTGGAGGGTTAACATGGTTACTTGTGTCATTGGAGGAGATGCCAAGGGATATCTGTTTGTGGATGATCTGGATAGGATATTGACAGTCAATGAAGGCTCTAGTAAGGTTAACAATATCTTTTGACAACTTCTGCTTTCCACTGTAGAACTGGCATCCACACATGGTGAGGCTGTGGGGGAAGAGAGATTCCAACATGGAACAGGTGTCAACTGTCAAAGTGCAGGTACTGTTGGTGGTTAGTGCACTTTGTATGAATGGACATATTTATCGAGCCACCTGAGAGGTGGCGATCATCAGCTAGGGAGATGGACCAGTGGGTTGATAAGGAAGTGCATTTGGGAGTAGGTTTTAAGGTTATGGAATAAGGAGGTATGGTTGTCCCTGCCAAGAGTCCAATCATGGAAATGTCATAAATGAATCTGATACAGGTGTTGAATATCAAGTACCCAGGGCAGTACCATTTTTAAAGGCCAAATCTATAAACAAATCCATATGAACATCCTTGAGGGTTTGATTTTCTTCGTCTAATGGAGTTACAGTGTCTTATCCAGTGACTATGATGTTCACAACAGGGCAGAATGTAATAATCTAATGTTGGACATTAAGAAAATAGTGTGCACTTCAGTGTAGAGGACACAGCTGCGGAATTGAGTATTTTTTGAGCCACCTGAGCTATATTCTTTTTATTATCTATGCGACTGGCCAATTTCAGCCTATGGTCATTCTCAAGCTTCCAATACATTTTACATTATAATAATTGGCTGGTACATGTGGAGAGGGATACATGTTTTCCAGTCCACATGTACCAGTGATATATTATCAATCTGTAAAGGCCAATGTCTTGTTATGTCATACTATTTCTACATATACTACATTCTCCATTATGGGATTTTTTTTTTTTTTTTTTTAAGGGATACACGACAAAAACAGGGACAATTTTTAACTGCAGGAAGGGGCCATAAGAGCGACAGCTGTAAGCAGTAGTCGGGCTCATTGTGAATAATTATTTAAAAAATTGGGTATCATTACGGCAGTAAGTGAGCACATCTACCAATCTGTTGGGCAAATCAATGAAAATGCTTCTAAATGTTTCACTAATAGTTTTATACATAATTACGGAACAAAAGCAAGCTTGGACTTAAATTTACCAATGAAAATCAAATACTCTAAACAGCATTTTCTGTCAGGGAATTAAACTGAATAATAAATTTCCCCAAGATGATGAAATAATTACTAAAATAAAGCTGTTTGAAAAGACTGTTAAACTTTCATAAGTAATCAATACTACACAATTGAAGATAACTTACTCAGAGTCGAGGTTAATAATGAAGAAGGGTAACTATCACACTATCATGTTCCAATACATGATCAAAATTTAACTCTTTTACAAGAAAATGTCCCACTTTTAGTATATCATGCAGACTGAGGGGAAGGCATGAAGATGTTCTATGGGGAAAGTTGCATGTTTACAGGCCTGGTGTCAGGTTTCTGAACAAACAGGAGGCAGTACAAGGGGGGCAAGAAACCCATCCATAGTCAAGGAGTCACCAGCAAGTGTCCTTAGCATGTACAGTGATACAGAGCAAAACTATGTTTTATAATATTTTTACATTCCATCCTGAATTTTCCATTGTTTGATAGGTAAAAGAAGACAGATGACCCAGGCAGCATTGAGTACAAGAGGGTCTAAAGACACAACAAGGTGAGGAGGGAAGAAAGTAACCTGCGCCCACATGGGAGGTACCTGCTGTAGGGGGGAGGCTCTGCCCCCTACAACCGCCCCTAACACAAATTTGGGGAGTATTTAGTGCAAAATCCCCCCCCCCTCTCTCTCTCTCTCCCTCCCTTAATCACTCTTAACTTGTTTTGGGTCATAGCAGACTGCCAGAGCCTCGAAATATCGCATCAAAGTTGTACTCTTGTCTGTGGCCAGTATTCCAGCATCATGATCATATCATATAGCTGCATCTTTGGTTAGACAATAGGCACGTTCACTTCCTGCAATACCTATGTGGCTTGATGTCAAGATGAAGATCACTGACTTTCCAGAGCTGAGCTGTAAAGGTCAGCCAATAAGTCCTGGATGTCGGCAACATTTTTGGGAGGCTAATACAGGGATATGCCTTTTAAGCAACTTCAGAAACTGCTAACTATCAAAGTTCGTCGTGGCCAGGGATTTGACGTACCGCAAAGCCTGAAAAATGGCAACCAACTCTGCAGTGTATATGTGATATACTCATCTCATTACGTACAATTTTCAAATCATTTGATTTGATGCACAGGAGACTGCAGGCACTTGGCAGAGAGTGCTTCTCATGTCCCCTTGCATGTGCAAAAGTATAACCAACCCAGTTATTGATTTTTAATCTATCCATGTAGATGCGTACTGAATTAGAGTAACTGTGGAGGATGAAACGAAACGTGTCTAAGAAGGATAGGATCAGTGTCGTCCTTTTGGTTACAAAAGACGTCCAACTGTATCTTAACAGGCTACAGACCACAGATGGTGTCGAGAGGGAGCCTGGGAACACATGCTAAAGAGAGCTGTTGGTGGCCCTTCACTAGAGTATTGAGTGATCACAGCTGGTCCACCCAATTTTAGGCACTACACAAACAGTCTGAACTGCTGGTTATGGAACAGTGTTGAGTGACATGTAAGTAGGCATCTGATAGATTGTGATGTGTAATTAGCCAGAAGCTGCTGTCATCTAACCCGCAGCATTGGGACAATGTCTGCCACCAGGAGGTTGCCTGTCAACAGTGCTCAGACAGAAGGGCTCCATTTCCAACTGCACACCAGTGTGAGGAACTCGTTCCAAGTTCAGTACGGTCGGTGCTGCCGATCCATAGGCAACACATTCAAAGTCCAAGCAGTATAATGTCAGCATTCTAAAATCTAAGTAGCAGTATGCGGTCTGTGCCCCTTGAGGAGTTACTAAGAAAGTGGAGAGCATTTAGCTTCTTCATGCAGGTTATCTTGAGCCAGCACACATGTGGCATCCAAGTTAGCTTGTCGTCAAATAAAATACCTAAGAAGTGACAAGTTACAATGACTTCAAATAACTCGTCACCAAGATAAATTTTGGGTGCAGGTACAAAGTCTAGAGTTAGCAAAGATGCACAACTCACGATTTTACAGGAGCAAATTGGTAGGTATGATTCAGGACTCAATCATATACTCTCCGGACAACCCCCGAAATTGGCGATCAGCGATGGGCACGCGTAGTACAGGTAAAGATCATCCACATACAGCGATGTAGAGATTGTGAGGACCACTGTGTTAATGATACCATCAATGGCAATAGCAAACAGTGTTACACTTAGAACCCATCCCTGAGGGACTCCAGTTTCCTGTATATATTTGGATGACTGAGAACTGAACGTATCTGGACATGAAAAAGTCTGAGATATAGGAAACTGCATAAAAATGGATAAACTGACCCAGAAACCAGCTACATGCAGTGTAAGTAGTACGCAACATCACCAGGTATTGTACGCATTCTGTAAGTCTAAGAACAGAGAAATCAAGATATGCAGTGGACCAGAAAGCCCAAAAGTCACTTTGGAATCTTAATATATGACCTCCACCGCCAAGGCAACAGCAAAGATGACGGTTGATCATGTGTTCAAATGGCTATTGTGGGTCCTTTCCCAATTTCAGGACAGGAGTAATACTACCTTCTCGCCAGTGAGGGGGAAATTCTCCTTCCTGCCAAATGCAACTAAAATGCGGACGATATGTTTCATGTTGTTGCACCAAACATGTTACAGCATTTGATTGTGGATTTTGTCGGCTCCATGGGACACACCTTCACATGCCACAGAAGCACCACGAAATTCCCATTCACTAACAGGGATGCTGTACAACAGAACCATGTGCTTGGAAGGATGGCAGGTGGCACTCAGTTAGGTGTTTCTGTGTCAGGAAATGAAGATGGTAATTACTGCTAGCAGACACTTCAGCTAAATGCACTGCAAAACATTTGACAATTCCCACAGAATCAGTGCAGATGTTACTATTAACCAAGGATGCCAGTAAACACCATGGGTGGTTGATGGGCACAAATGTGGTGGAATTTGGTGCATACTTGAGACGATGAGATGATACATATTGCTCCCAACATCACTCCCTGTTCTCAATTAAAACGGCACTTTTTCCCAGAGTCACTCGAATGGTATTAAATTAGCCAAGGCACTTGCACAGCTGAAGCACCCTTTGGCATTCCCTGATAGCTCTGACTACCTTCAGACCACTGTGGCACCAGCAGTCACTGGAATGAGCCAGGCGTAGGGTAGCATTGCTGCAGCAGCGTGAATAATAGTATCCTGCTTTATGTCTGCAAATGGAGAGGGAGAAAACAATACGAAAACATTCACTGTCAATAGGATCACCATAGACTTGTCACTGAATCGGGGGTAAAGTACTCAGGTTGCAAACTGTGAGATCAATAGTCCAGTATGTTCTGTGGGCTGCACTGAAATGTGTTGTAGCTCCAGTGCTGAGTAGGCAGATGTCCAATTCAGAAAGGAGGTGTCCCAGTACCCGGCCTCTGTGAGACACTGTCACCGCCCCATAGGGAATTACGGGCATTTAAGTCCCCCAATAAGATGAATAGGGGGAGGTAGCTGTTCCACTAACTCTAACAGCTCATGATAATGGAAAGGTCCATCTGATGGTAGGTAAACATTATAAATTGTCTTCCAAACAGATATGACACTAACAGCCACAACCTTTAGTTCAGTGGTAAAGGGGGCACCTGCTCACTGAAAATATCAGAATATCAGGGTACAAACCCCACCAGACGCACTCTCAAAATTAACATTAGTACAACAGGATTTGTAGTTTTTCAGAGGAGAGAAAGAGTTACCATAAAGCGCATTTCCTGAAGTGCTACACCAATTACAAAATAAGTAGCTAGTAAATGATGAAATTTGGTCAGTTGACGAGAGCACATCACAGTTCCATTGAAAAAGCGTTGGAGTCAGGCCTGAGAAAGTGGTGGATGGAAAAGATGTGTATGATTCCTTCACTACAGGCCGAAGTCTGCCTGTTTGGAGATCTGTCATCAAGGTGCAGAGGCTTCACCTTTGCAAGGGTGGGGAGCAGAAAATATGAAGCCTCAGAAAGTAGTTTATCTTTCTGCTTATCCTTCTTATCCTTGAGAGACTTCGATTTCTGTGAATATTTCCCATTTTACGTTCCAGGAGCAAAGAGGGTTGTGCTTTTCTTCGGCCTACAGCCTGTGGCTGCTGGTCCTCGTCTTGAGAGCGGGCATCCTGAAAGGTGTCATCATTCCTGATGACCACAGAGTCAGAGAATGACTAGGCATCTCTGGCCGTACCAATGGTGTGAGAACCACCAGTGCTACATGGCTAGGAGCTGATGTTTCTCCCCCAATTGTGGGGCAAGCCCTGGAATATGACCAGTGCCAGGAGGTGTCATGCAAGATCTTGTTAGTGCGTCAGGTGTGGACTGAGGAAACAGTTGCAAAATTTGAGACCATATCTGTCTTCAAAAATTATTTTTTCTTTTTTTTATCAATAGTCTTCCAACTGGTTTGATGCAGCATGCCATGAATTCCTCTCCTGTGCCAACTACTTCATCTCAGGGCAGGATGGAAGGATGGCAGGTTCATCCTTAATTATTTGCTGGATGTATTCCAATCTGTCTTCCTCTACAGTTTTTGCCCTCTACAGTTCCCTCTAGTAACATGGAAGTCATTCCATGATGTCTTAACAGATGTCCTATCATCCTGTCCCTTCTTCTAGTCACTGTTTTCCACATATTCCTTTCCTCTCCGATTCTACCCAGAACCTACTCATTCCTTCCCTTATCAGTTCACCTAATTATCAACATTCGCCTGTAGCACCACATCTCAAATGCTTCGACTATCTTCTTTTCCAGTTTACCCGCAGTCCTTTTTTCACTGCCATACAATGTGTGCTCCAAATGTACATTCTCACAAATTAAGGCCTATGTTTGATACTAGCAGACTTCTCTTGGCCAGGAGTGCTCTTTTTTCCTACTTTCCTGAGACAAGTATAGTGCATTATCATCAGATGACACTTTCATAACTTACAGAAAACATTTAGCCTTGTCAGTGAAACTAGGTGCTACTGTACTAATACAATTACTATATATACTTTCTTACTGTCTGTTCGAGGTGTGAACTTCACAGAAGGAAACAAACATAAAAAGAAAAGCATGTATCACTTTTCTTCCCCAGAAAATGGGCATTAAATGTTTAAGATTCAGTTGATTACGTAAACACCAAATGGTGAGAATTTTCCTTGTGGAATAAATATACTGACGGAAATAAGCTGCAATGTATTTAAAGGAACATTCCTGACATATTCCTGAAATGGTTTAAATAAAGTTGTGCTAATCAATCAGGAAGATGATTTTTATGAGATCTCACACTGACAATGACCTCAGTGAAGACAGAATACAAGCTGGAATTGAGGAGGACAGGATATGACAACAGTCGTGTGTTTTTAAAAGGTATATTCCCAGCATTTACTTTTAGAAATTTAGAGAAACCACAAAAAATTGAAGTTTGATGGCCAGAAATTCAGTTTAGAAGCCTGAAGCCTATTGGTGGGTAAGACCTCAGACTCCATGAACAAATTTCTAGGCAGAATTGACTAATTAAACACACATAATTTTAATAACATCAAATAAAGTGAGTTATGTAAAATCTTCAATGCATTTATGTGATGAATGTAAATTAGTGTTAAGTTACAGTTCTAAACATTTTATTTCACTCCATTCAAACTTCACCACACAGAACTCCAACATTATGAAACATGGGTCTTTCTAACATGAATCATGTCACTGGAATACATGACAAACACTCCTACTGAAATGGAATAATTATAAATGAAATTGGTTAGTGTACCCACTGTCTCTTCACTTTAATGATGAGACATAACCTACATGGAAGTTACACCACCGTTCTGGCCACCGTCCAAGTGGGCCCGAACAACCATCAGGGACCCCCCCCCTCAGCCATGGCCTCATCGAGATGCAGTACAGAGTTGCATGTGACCAGCTTAACTCTCTCCACGCCATTAGCAGGTTAGTGCACCTGTCACTGCTGCTTCTGCTACTAGGTCAAGTAGCTCCTCAACTGGCATCAGCAGGCTGAGAGCTCTCTGTTCCAGCCTTTCCACAAAGGAAAAATCCATGGCAGTACTGGGAATCTATCTGCTGTCCCCTGCAGGACAGTCAGTTGTGCTGAAACTGCAGCTGCAGTGGCAGATGAATGCAAGATGACATTTCTATATAAACTTTTCCCCTAAGTCCTTTTATGCTGTGTATGTTTCCTACCCATAGGTGGTAAATGCCTGTTTCCTTGCCCCCAGTTCTATCATGTCTGTCATAAATGGAAACCACAGTCCCATTCACTATAGTCCAACTGAAAAGTACGACGAATTGGACCTTCACATTCTTGTTTGCACTGCTACCCATAATTTAGAGGGCTCTGCTCAACTTTCAACTCTAAATTTTAAACCATTGTACACAGGAGTTTTTGCTCAGTGACATGGACATCTATGATACTTTTACTACATAGATCTGCAATTTAATTAATCTTTCAAAAGCTTAGGTTACTAAAAATTTTGGAATGATGAATTGTTTCATTTTTGAATGCCCAAGTGACTAAGCTTTGATATAGGCCCTATATTGAGGCAAGCATGGCAGCTACTAGAAGAACATTTATTCCTCTTTTTATAATCTGTGTAAACTTTTTCTGGGAATCTAAGACACTGGAGAATATGTTGCTAATGTGTGTAATTACATCCGAAAATTAAAAAAAGTTTGGAAATTATTTTTGTTGCTAGCAGACACTGAGCACGAGTACAAGCGCACATTGTTTCGACAATGCTTGTGCAAGATGTTCAGTTACTCGCGCCACAAATCAAGTGTACAGCTTACACGAATGTTTCACTTCTTTATGTGACAAGGTGACAACTTTATATATCTAGCAACACAAAGCAGTTCTTAAGGCTAAACTTTTTCTTAGAGCTTTTTAAAACTAAACTAGCTTGTATTGGTATACCGTACACAGTTATCACAACAATTTATAAGCAACTGTGTATATAAAAAAAAACTTAATGTGCAACAACAAAACCTATTATCTTATACGATTTGATTTTGGAAGGTTTGGGGTTATATAGTTTACAGTTTCGCTGCTTTTGTGGTTTACATCTTTACTGTGGAGTTGGTCCTATTTAGCCACCGAATTGTAGCTCTGGTAATTACAATTTTATCAATGTAAAAATTTATTATTCAAGCTCATTAACCATAAATTTAACAAAAAGTTATCTGTAGACAAGGACGAGAGAAAAGCAACTACACGAATACCACTGTTTCCTATTGTTTCTGAACAGAACGTATATTAAAGAAATACCCAATTGCAATTTTAACGTTTGCCTCCTCTTCATTCTGGCCATCTTTCAAGTATTAATCTGTACGGAACTTTTCACTGTGTTAGTAGGTCTACCATGCCGTAATTAGTTCAATTTTCAATGTAGTCAGTATCGTAAACAGAGGACACAAAACAAAGGATTCTCAATGCACAACAATTATTAGCACTTAGGATAATCATAAATTAATTTACCAAATCTCATTACTCCTTGCACTTTTACTAAAATAAAGAGATTATCAGTTTGTTTGTCAGTTTATATCACGATGATTTCAATTAAAATCTGACGCAACGGTTTGCGGATCCAAACTGTATATTTACTTGACTTAAATTTCTTACCTTCCATGTCGAATTTAGCGAATTAATGTAGTTTATGAAGTCATCGGACAGAATATCATAATCAGTTGGTTGACAGTAAACGGAATACAGCGAAAGTAGAAGTAGTAATATGCGCCCCATTTCGCAATGCTATTTTACGCACTTCTCTTCCACAACTGACAAAGCGCTAGCCACCAGATCGACAGGATACTAGGGAAGTCAGATGACCCGTCAGACCCCCGTGCCGCGCGAATGAATCAACATAGATAACTCAGATAAGCCAATCACTACAAGCAGTCCTGTCCAAAGAAAGGCATTTCTGTCTTACTTCACAAAACCTAAGCAATGGACAGTCGGAACAGAACGTAGAGAAGCACACACGAAGTAGGCAAATAGGCCTACAAATAATCCGTCAAACAGCATGATCACATCACCTTGTAACGAGTGGGTTACGTAACTGATCCAGAAAATGTCAGTGGTGTAATTGTAGGGGAATACCTGACTTGAACCTTAATCTATCGAGATAGATTAAGGTTTGGAATGAAATAACATGTTACCGTATAAAAACGACACTTCACGTTTCTCCATACTATTTCATCCTACCGTGATTAAAGGGGATGAGTCGACCGATTGTAAAGCTAGTTATAATTTCTTAAATACTGGAACTTTTTAATTAGTTACCGTACTTTTGTAAATAATGATTATGTGATCGTAATTCAAAACAAGAGATCACGGTATTTGATAGCAGTGACAAGCTTTAATATTTTGTGACTACGACGGATTGACTGAGAGTTCGGTGAGATCCACACCTGCTAGCACTTGCCTTCCTTGAAGCTAATATTACATTTCGATGTTTGATATTCTCCAAAAGATATCAATGAGTCCGAGGCAATATCATTTACTCCAGATGCCTTGTTTCGACTTCGGCATTTCACTGATCGGGTTTACTTCTTTTCCCGAAACTGTAACTACCGTCTCATTTTCATCTACACCCTCTTCCCTTTCCAAAAGATAGTCGCAAGTTTGTTCCCGTTGTTTAGCATTTCTACAGACCTTACTATTACTTCCACGTTTCAGCTTCCTCTGTTTACTACTACTTTGCCATCTGAGCTCCAGATTTTCATACGTATTTTGGTACCTCCCTTGTTACCAGAGGTTTCTTTAATAACACAGTACTAACATACAGGGAACGAAGGGGTGTCTACAGCTGCACAGAAACCAGATTGCTATTGTCAGTACATGGAAGGGAGGCAGTTTAGAAGGGAGTGAGAGAGGACTGTAGCCTGTGCCCCATGTTACATGGCTGTAAACTGAGCAAGCAGCAAAGGAAACCAAAGCGAAATTTGGTAAAGGATTTAAAGCTGAGGGAGAATGACATTGTGATTCTGTTAGAGAGAGCAAAGGGCTTGAAAGATCAGCTAAATGGAATGGATAGTGTCTTGAAATGTGATTATAATTACAACAGAATTAAAATGAAAGAAACAGAAAATAGTTGGGCTAAATCTTGCAACAATGAAGGCATTATAACTCTTTTTGGGAATCCCTGAAATGCTGCGAGTAATGAGGAAAGTGGGCAAGGGGCACTACATTTGTAGTGTGTGGATATGTTGAGGATTTGGGTCTGATGGGAGGCGTGCTAAGCTGGTCCATGATGTTACAATGACCAGTAGGTCTATGTCTGGATGGCCCAGTGGTCAGAGCGTCCGCCTAGTATGCAGGAGACCTGAGATCAAATGCCAATCAAAAACAAGTTTTCAGCTTGCCTCTTTGATTTTAATCAATGGCTGCTCACAGCCAAGGTCTGTAATTCCTCTTGATAAATTCGTGGTTAATACTATCAAATTGTAAATAATTAGCTATAAAGGGGTATCTACTGGGTGAAATCATACTTAGAAAACTGAGAACACATAGCAGAAACCAATCACCAAAAAAGAAAGGGTATGAAGGTAAATTCCAGTCTTGAAATTCATAAATAACTTTAAACCTTCCAACTTTTCACAGAATACTATAAAGGTTGTGAATGATACCAATGTATTTGTCAAAGAAAAACTATAACTGAGGAACAAAACGGAATATAATCTGCAGAGAATAGCTTTGTAGAGATCAAGATTGCTATCCACTGCATGTACGTTGTGTGAGAGTTTTTATTGTGACTGTCAAAGTGTTCATGTGCCATCCGCCAGAGGTGCTATTTTTAACGTCAACTATTTAGTCTTTGAGATTAGAATGTTAAGTGGCCTCTAGACAGACAAAATATTGAAAATATCTTCCAGAAGCACAATACTATTGACTGTGTAGGAGTGGTATTTAGATGTTGTGCAATAATATTGAGAACATCAAAAATTTTGGAAATATGTTGTGCTGAATGGAAATATTATGCCATCTGTGGGCAGTATTGATAATATCCTTACAATGTTTCACATCCTACACATACAATGGGAGTTAACTTTGTTGTTGTTGTGTGGAAAATGAGTTTGAAACAAAGTGAAAGAGCATTTTATTAGAGAGCACCGAAGTTTATAAATCATTGCTGATGTTGTGGGATGTTACTGCAGACATGTACAAAAACAGAAGAGTTAAGAATGAAGAATCATACGATTTGTTTCTCAGAAAAACGAACAGTAATAAAGGAAAATGATGTTAAAAATATTAATTAATGCAAAACAATGGAAAATCCATGTTGGAATATCAACAATTCTTTCCATAATTGTTAATTAACATCAAGTTATAAATAAAGTATATATATATATATATATATATATATATATATATATATATATATATGTGCATACATTACCTACCCAATCATAATCCTTTAGTGAATGTATATTTGCAACATACATCTCCATAACTTTGTCTCAAATACTGTAAGGTGAAACTGCACAAGCAGATTCCAAGTCTTCAGTGGAACTACATCTCTCATTCTATTATTTATTTAGTTTTTGATTATGGGAATATGGTTGTCCACAGAAACTGATCCAGAGGGGATGGGGGGGGGGGGGGGGGGGGAGAGTGCCTATGTATATGGAGCACCAGTTCCAGTGATGCGTCAAATGCTGGACAATCAACACACAAGAAGTTTTGACAACTTTTATTTTATTTTATTTTTTATTTTTTTCCCCCAACCTCAGTTCTCACAACAGGTCTTCATGAGTCATCTTCAAAGCTCCTTGAACCGATCTTTCATCCAGCACTACTTCTGCTTCTCACAAAATATAGCAATTATTCTAGCAGTAGTGTGTGTGTGTGTGTGTGTGTGTCATCCAACATTCCAAACCACAGTATTAAATCACCATATTACTGACAATATTATTGAGTAGCCTTGGGAGAATGTCATCAGCACTGCACAATATTACAGATTACAGTGAAATATTATATATCATCTAGGAACTGCCTTAATAGAGTTCATAGTTAAGCAATATTCTCCAAAAAAATGGTTCAAATGGCTCTGAGTACTATGGGACTCATTATCTGAGGTCATCAGTCCCCTAGAACTTAGAACTACTTAAACCTAACTAACCTAAGGACATCACACACATCCATGCCCAAGGCAGGATTCGAACCTGCGACCGTAGCAGTCTCGCAGTTCCAGACTGAAGCGCCTAGAACCGCTCGGCCACACCGGCTGGCCTATTCTTCTAAAGACACGTTTCTACCCACATGTAAAGTTCCTCTTAAGCTGCTTTTCCCAAGATATTTTCCTTCTGTGTTGTGTTAAATAGAGTATTTTTCCGTGGTGTGTGAGAATTATATTTTGTGTACCAGCCTAGCTGAATAGTAGGACATGCAAACTGAAGTTGTTTTGATGGCCGATACCAAGTTTTTCCCAAAGTTCTCCACAAACATTCATTTTCTAACCACAAAAATAGTCGAAATATATTTGCACACTGTACAAAATACACATCTATTAATCCCTTTAATAAATCTAATCAATACACCAATAGCCACTTTTGATTCCATCTTGTTTCTTGTAGTATGAATTCGGGACATTTTAAAGTGAGATATCTACCAAAAATTAAATGTAATCTTCTACTGCATCAAAATTCTTGAAGGATGTGGAATAAAATGAATATCTAAACATGTGTAGACCTACTATGTTTAGGCAAAATCTTTATTGATATGTGATGTAGTTTCTAGGGCAGTTTACCAAGTAGTAAAAATTGTTTCACAGCTAAAAAGGGAATTATAGAAGCCATGGGAAGCAAACAAATTCAAGCTAACCTTTCAATTTTATTAAAGAATATTATTCAAATTTTTATCCTTTATCCACACTTGTACTCACATGCCATTGTCCAATGTGTAAATTTGTAACACTTGGGGAAGATTGTTTTCAACTGCAACCTCTATGAAGGTCAGCTGCTTGCCATTTCTCAGCCTGTCAGTTGATACGCAGAACTTTCTTTCATGATGGGATACCTGGTGGGAACCAAATTTTAATATGTCAGCAAACTATGAAATGTGTGATAATCTTTTAATGCTGTTGGCAGGTGTACAAATGCCATATCAGTGTAACAGTTTTTTGTTGTAAGGTGAGGGTCTCACACACTGTTTGAATGAGTGATGGTTCGAGGTACAGAAAAGAGGCATCTATGAAACTTTGAGAAAAGGTGGATGTGGTTTTGGATTGTGGATGATACTGGTGCCATCTGGAGAGACATGTAATGTAAGTCTAGAATAAATCAGTAAGTGGTGACAGAGTCAGAAGTAGACTAAAATTCATGAAATGTGTTTGCAGTCGTGAATACAAACAACTGTCAACTGTATAAGGAAACAGATTCCCATATGGAGAACATAGTGGTAGACATCGCTGGGGTTGTGAAGCAGCTGAATGGGTTGAAAATAAATAAATCGCCAGGTCCTGATGGGATTCCAATTTGGTTTTACAGAGAGTACTCTACTGCATTGGCTCCTTACTTAGCTTGCATTTATCGTGAATCTCTTTCCCAACGTAAAGTCCCGAGCGACTGGAAAAAAGTGCAGGTGACGCCTGTATATAAGAAGGGTAGAAGAACGGATCCTCAAAATTACAGGCCAATATCCTTAACATTGGTTTGTTGCAGGATTCTCAAACATATTCTCAGTTCGAATATAATGAATTTCCTTGAGACAGAGAAGTTGCTGTCCATTCATCAGCACGGCTTTAGAAAGCATTGCTCCTGCAAAATGTAACTCGCCCCTTTTTTAACACGATATCTTGCAAACCATGGATGAAGGGTATCAGACGGACGCCATATTCCTTGACTTCCGGAAAGCGTTTGACTTGGTGCCCCACTGCAGACTACTAACTAAGGTACGAGCATATGGAATTGATTCCCAAATATGTGAGTCACTCGAAGACTTCTTAAGTAACAGAACCCAGTATGTTGTCCTCAATGGTAAGTGTTCATCGGAGGTGAGGGTATCGTGTGGAGTGCCCCAGGGAAGTGTGGTAGATCCGCTGTTGTTTTCTATCTACATAAATGATCTTTTGGATAGGGTGGATAGCAATGTGCGGCTGTTTGCTGATGATGCTGTGGTGTACGGGAAGGTGTCGTCGTTGAGTGACTATAGGAGGATACAAGGTGACTTGGATAGGATTTGTGATTGATGTAAAAAATGGCAGCTAACTCTAAATCTAGATAAATGTAAATTAATGCAGATGAATGGGATAAAGAATCCCCTAATGTTTGAATACTCCATTAGTAGTGTAGCATTGACACAGTCACATTAAATAAATATTTGAGCGTAACACTGCAGAGCGATATGAAGTGGGACAAGCATGTAATGGCAGTTGTGGGGAAGGCGGATAGTCGTCTTCGGTTCATTGGTAGAATTTTGGGAAGATGTGGTTCATCTGTAAAGGAGACCGCTTATAAAACACTAATAGACCTATTCCTGAGTACTGCTTAAGTGTTTGGGATCCCTATCAGCTCAGATTGAGGGAGGACATAGAAGCAATTCAGAGGCAGGCTGCTAGATTTGTTACTGGTAGGTTTGATCATCACACGAGTGTTACAGAAATGCTTCAGGAACTCGGGTGAGAGTCTCTGGAGGAAAGGAGGCATTCTTTTCGTGAATCGCTACTGAGGAAATTTAGAACCAGCATTTGAGGCTGACTGCATTACAATTTTACTGCCACCAACTTATATTTCACAGAAATACCACAAAGATAAGATAAGAGAGATTAGGACACGTACAGAGGCATATAGGCAGTCAATCTTCCCTCATTCTGTTTGGGAGTGGAGCAGGGAGAGAAGATGCTAGTTGTGGTACGAGGTACCCTCTGCCATGCACCATATGGTGGATTGTGGAGTATGTATGTAGATGTAGATGTAGATATAGAATTTGTACCAGAACTGAACTTGAACCCAGATTTCCTGCATTATATAAGCAGTCACCTTACTGCTTTAGCTGTCCATGCACGACCCATGACAAGAGCCAGACTTCCATATGTTGTCGATCCTGTGTTACGAACTGTACTTGTACACTTATTATGTAATTTCCATAGAGGGAGTGATATTTTAACTGAAAGTCACTGTCCAATATCAGCAGATAAATATGATACTGCTGTGCCTGTGTTGTTAAGAAGAATGATTAAGGCAAGTCTAAAGGAACGTTGCATCATTCTTCTTAACAGTATAGGCACTGCAATATTGTAGAAGAAAACTGGAGGTGAATGATTTGACATCTGTCCCTTACTAAGCTTTAGTGATTATGGTGGTAGCAGTAGTAGTAGTAGTAGTAGTAGTAGAGGCAGTGGTAGTAGCAGCAGCAGTAGCAGTAATGGTAGTTAGTGTAGTTAGTTGAAGTATGAAAGGTGGTGCAAACTACTCACAAAGTATTGTAACTAGTTTTCTCCTGCTTGACGCTACCCATCACTTGCATGCATGAGCAAACATTGAAGCAGATTGTGGCTCATTGTAATTCTCGGATATGATCCTAGCAATCAGACAACTGATGCTAACAATATGACAGGAATTCAACTTAGCCACATTGCAATCCCTCATTTAGGTCAAATGACAGTTGGTAATCAGAGTAGAGGCTAAGAGTGTTGGTAGTCAATCTATGACATTAATATAAAATGGTAGAGTTTCGGAAATGTGACAGCTCGCTCTGCTACTTAGATCATTGCATCTGTATGTTGAAAAGCAAGCCACCAAGAGTGTAGAGTGTGCATATATGCAGATTGAGGACAGAAACTTTGCAAGTTTATGCCTATATTTCTGTGTTCAGTGAAGCCATGACAAAATTTATCTCTTGATAATTGTATGTTATGAGCAATAGAAAATTCACATTCTTCTAAAAATGGTAATCCTGTTACAGATATAAACAGTGTTGATTTTTTTGGTTCAAAGACTAAACTATCTGAACTTGACAATCCTTGCAATCTTTGAAGACTACTCTCACAGACTTGAAATATATATCTTTGTAGAACAATATTAAGACAGGTAATATATCATGTTTTACCAGTACTGCGACGAAAAATGCTCTTGCATGTGTGCCAAAGGGTTGTTGTGTCTTTTGTGCATAATATTTTGATTGTGTAGCTCACTGTTACTGCCCATGCTTCCTGACATATTGATGTGACATGGCAACACCACAGTACCCTTGACACATCACTACATTAAAAAGCACCTCATCAAGACAGTAGTGATGGCAACCAAGACTCCCTAACTCTTCAGTCTGTTAGGGAACACCAGTTGGTGGCATCCCAGACTTCTTATCACTTCACTACGTCAGGGAAGATCTAATGATGATAGTGTAGTCTCCATAACACTCCAGAACACCAGGAAACACCTGATGGCAACAGTGCTGTCACCCCTTATGATTTAATACGTCAGGGATCATTTGAGCACATCAGGAAGCACTAAGTGATGAGAATGCTACCCCTTGGTGCTTCTGTACGTCAGGGAGCAACTAATGGTGACAGTCCAGACCTCATTTCACTTAAGTATCTCAGAGAGCACCTGATAATGGCAGCACAGTCCCAGTGATGTTCAGTGCATCAGGAATCACCAGATCATAACAGCACAGCTTCACCACGTCAGGGGATATCTGATGATAATAGTGTAGCCCCCCTAATGCTTCAGTACACCAGGGAGCACTTAGTGATGGTAGCGCAGCATCCTGACAATTCTGTATGTCAGAGAGCAACTGATGATACCGAGAGCAACTGATGATGGCAGTCCAGACCCCATGCCACTTCACTACTTCAGAGGGCATCTGGTATTGACAGTGCAGTCTCCACAACGTTCAGTATGTCAGAAATCACCTGATGGTAACAGCACAGTACTCATGACTCCTGACACTCCATTACATCAAGGAACATCTGATGATGACATTGTTGTAGTCCCCCTGATATTCCAATACATCAGATATTACCTGAGGGTGACAGTGCTGCCACACCAGTGCTTCAGTACGACAGGAAATACTTAGTGATGGCAGTGCAGTGCCCCGACACTTCAGTATATCAGAGGGAACCTTTTGATTACAGTGCAGTCAATGTAACACTCCAGTAACTAAGGAAGTACCTGATTATGAGAGTGCAGTCTTGATGATGCCTCACTGTCAGAGACACTCGAGGACAGTGCAGTCCCCCTTACAATTTAGTGTGCCAGGGAGCCCCTGAGGATGACATCATTTTCCCCTGATGCTCCAGTATATCAGGTAGAACTGGGTGATGACAGCACAATCTCTCTGGTGTTTCAGTACCTCATGTTCAGTGCACCAGGTAGCATATGATAATGACAGTGTCCCCCTAAATCGATGCTAGTGCCAGTGATATGAACATTTTTCAGTGCACATAGTTTCCATTAACAGAAAGAAACTTTGAAAATGAAAGTATCAGTAAAACTAGGCAGCTGACACGAATGTTGTACATGTTGTTGGGACTACATAGTCATCCCTATTACAAAATGGTGGCACTACCATCAGTGTGTGGAATAGGAGGAAGGAAAATTAGGTTTTGACATCCAGTAGATGATGTGGTCATTAGAGACTGAGGAACTTGGACAGGGAAAGCGTGAGGAAGGAAATTGGCTGCATCTTTTACAAAGAAAACATCCTGACGTACATCTTATTTAGTGAAACAATAGGAAACTTAATTCAGGATGGCTGAACGTTGTTTGAACCATAGTCCTCCTGAGTGTAAGTGTTCACTTTTTGTTCAGCTGCATGTTTTGGAATAGGACAGAATTTTTTGGTATGGCCATGGCTGATGCAAGAGGCCAGGGATGGGCAACCACTCAGCCACATTCACTGTGTACGTATAGTGTTTCTGTCTGCCTCCACCTGCAAGGGTGGGCACTGCAGCTGAGATCTGTATTCCTCAATGGAGACCACAAAGGGATCCCACACATACCAGTGCATCCTATCCTGAGCTGTGTCCAGATGGTGCAAACGCAACCCATGCTGCCGCATGCACCTCGCATCAGTGCCTTTACTGTGTTGCTGTCATCATTGTTTGTCTACATGTGATACTGCAAGCTGCCAGAGACTGCAGGCTGCTTGCTTGCCTCACCACCTCTGCACCTGCCACCCACAGCACACACCCTGGGGAGCATTGCCACCACTGAGATTATTAAGGTGGTTGTAATTTGATCACTAATGAAACTGAATGTTTAATCAATGCTGTCTCCATGGTATATCAGAATTCAACTAGAAAATCACCTGCCACTCTACTGCTACCCTGCTCAGAGTGCCGAACTACCAACTTCCTGTCACAAACAACTGAATTCCACCATGTACTGTAGTGGTCATGTACTCCTGGCTGTTACAATTGGTGTCTGGCACAGAATCAACGTCTTCAGCTGGATCCATAACCATGTCTTCAGTTGCAATGTCTAGCAACAAAACAAACAAAACATAGTGTGGTGAGTACATCTTTTTTGTGTGTATTTTTTGCTGCAAGTATCACATTGCAAACTGCATCCATTTGTGAAGTGTGGCAAGTAAACTTAGACAGTGTTCTGAGGAGAAGTAGATATGAATGTTAGGTTTCACCTTCCTAGTATAGACAATATGTCTTTTCATGAGCAGGAGTCTTTGGCTCGTGGCCTAGAACTGTATGAAGTTTTAACAGTGAAAAGCACTTCAGGAGCTGAAGCTGAGTTTTGTCAAGAAATGTTGTCATTGTGTTACATTTAAGTGCACTTCTTGTCATTTGATTGTATTACAGTTTTGTTGTATTTATTGAATAGAGTCTCAACACTCTCAGAGCCTGACACACACATTGTTTCAGAGTGAGAGGCGATCAGATCCATATGAGAATGCACCGTATCATAGAGGCAGTATATCTGGTTGTGAACAAGGGGAAAGGCTCTTTGTTCTCAGTATGTAAAGTACTAATTACTTGCAGCTACTCAGGCGGAAGAGTTAAGATACAGTAAGAAGTGTTATGATATTATTGTTCTGAAGTGGCCTTGTCATTTGTGTGATTCATAGAGGGTTAATTGTGTCATATGATACCACAAGGAGCTACACTGGTGGAAACATCGCACAGTTTAGCCGCTCAGAACAACATAGTTTTGCACAGTATAGTTACTCCAGACATGCGAAGAAGAGGCAGAAAGAAATTGATGAGTTTGTTAAAAACAAACACTGGCAGGTTTTTCTTGATAAGGAATATAAGACTTCTGGAGAGGCCTGAAGAAGGGAAAAGTGTAGCACTAATGCGGAAGTGGAAAATAAGGAAAAGGACAAATCGAATGTGTACTGTATTCAAGTCAATGAGTGTGTAAGTAGCAACATGAGTGATATTGATGTGTTACAGTAGGACATACAGCACTGGGTGGTGGTGGGTATTGTTTTAAGGCCATGGAGCCTGGACCGGATATACTGAGGAGATGTGCCAATGATTTTTGTGTCATGCGGAGAGATACTGCAGATGGTAATTTTTTTGCATATATTGTGCAGAGTGCACAGAAAGCTATGATAAGGTGGTACTACATCCTCAGAAGCAAGGAGAGGGTATGAAAAGAGAGAGTAAAATGTTTGTGTGAGACAACTGGTCAGGTCGACAAGGCTACATCCTTCCAGGAGGGTGTGCCTGACAACAGAGAGGTTCACAGGAGTTACACTTGCAGTGTAATGTGTGTTCTAGATAATATGGGTGTCATTCAAAAACTACTTCTGGATGACATATGGTGGATTCTGGGAGAACTCTGCTCCAGCTAGGGGAAACTGTCGCCAATGATAAACAGCTACAAGGCTTGCCTGACATGGAGGACAAACTAGTCAAACTGTAGACAAAATTGCTAAGGCTCAGTTTGTAAATGGTAGTATTGCAGGCTGCAAGGAAACATAAACTTGGCAGAAGGATTCAGTCTGTGATTATCATTACAATGAGGGAAATAAGTGGAACTTGCTGTCAACATATTGTGAGTAGCAGTATCGTATGCAAGCATAGTTTTGGCGGTGTGTTTTCTGAGAAAACATAAGATGAACTATTGTCGCATAGACAAAGTTCTAAGAGCTATACCAAAGCAGTGAGTAAAGCAGCCACCAGAAAAATAGGAAAAAATGATGAACATAAGAAATCAATAGAATAGGACAAGTCATTGTGAAAAACGATTTGTTAAGAGGAAAAAAGTTTCCAGTATTCTTTTCAATTTGCTGTTTGCTAGATCAACTCAGTAATGTTTATGGATGAAATATGGGGAAAGTTCATCAGACTTCTAAGTACATGAAAGGGATACATTTCCACAGTGGAGCTGCTTCAACATTTGCAGCAGTACTGAGATAACTAGCAACTCAACAATCACCACCATGAGTGCCACAATATTTGGCATCTTGGTGACTTTAACTCTGCTTTGTGCAGCCTTCATGTGTGTCAGATGGAGAACTGCCCATTCATGTGCACCTCCAGGAGATCAACTGCTTACAGACTGGATCACCCATAGCCCCAGCATTACTTCAATGAAATATGGCCCAGAAGCTGCTGATATGCATGAGGAATTTATCGAGTGAGTCCATGTATTGTTAAAAGATTGTTAGGAAGTTTGTCAAGAGGACATAAACTGGTATTGTTACTTTGCTAGTTTGTAAGTTGTAATTTGATTGAGTAATGGTCTTGTATAAAAAGGAGGAAAGGCAGTCGGTTAATCAAGGAAGTACCACTGAGGTTAAGCTCGCAGCCAATGAACCTCTTGATTTAAACTTATCGTTGTTAGGGAAAAGCTGAATAAACAATACACCAATGCGCCAAAATATTATGATGACCAGTTTAATAGCGTGTTGCTCCACTTTTCAGACACAGTAAAACAGAGATTCTGCTTGGTGTGAATTCTTCAAGTCCTTGACAGTATTCCAGTAGTATATAGAACCAGATGTCTATGCACAGGTCAAATAGTTCCCATAAATTATGGGACAGTTGTTTACAGGCACACTGCGGTCACCTGAAATGTGTTTCAGTGGGTACAGATCAGGCACATTTACTGGTCAGGACATCAATATGAGTTCACTATAATGCCCCTCAAATCACTGTAGCACAATTCTGACCTTGCAACACGCAAGGAAGATGTCATCACTATATGAAGCCATGCAGGTAATCTGCCAAAATGTTTGTGTAGTTCACTGCGGTCATGATGCCGTCGGTTACCACCACAGATCCCGTGCAACTCAATGTACCCCATAGTGTAATATTGCCCTAACTGGCCTGCATCTGTGGTGTGGTGCATGTTTCAAGCAGCCATTTGTCTGGATGATAGTGTAGAAGAATCAAACAGTCAACCTGGAGTAACAAGAAATGCGATTAATTCGACAGATGACAAATTTATTGATCCACAGTGAAACCTCTGTGATGCTGTGCCCACTGCAATCATAACTGACGATGTTGTTGGGTCAACATGGGAACACGTTAAGATTGTGTGATGTAGAGTTCCATGTTCAACTATGGCCTTTGAACAATGTGCTTGAAACACTTGTGTCTGCACCAGCATTGTACTCTGTCTTCAGATCTGCCACATAATCACTGTCTGTTCTACATTACACGTTTTTTGATGAGACGTGGTCGTCCAACACTATATGGCCTACTCATTATATAAGCACCCTTCAACCACTTTCCATAGGTGGTTACGACTGTAATACGCTAACAGGCGACCGACTTCGCCGTTTCAGATATTCTCACTTTCCGCCGCAACAATGTGCCCTATGTCAAAACCGCTTATATCAGTAGATTTCTGAATTTGCGGTCCGTATCTTCGCTATAATGACCGCACATTCATTTCTTTTCCGCTTATATTCTTTCCTTACTGCGTAATGTGCCCACAATACCATCAGGAGGCATTCAACCTCGAGGTAGGCAGTGGTCATAATGTTTTGGCTCATCACTGTATGTAATTATCAATTTGTAGGATGTATGTGGAACCTCTGTATAATTACAATGTGGTTAGATCCAGAGAGCCAACTGTCTTGCCGCTGTGGTAACACGAGTTCCCGTCAGATCACCGAAGTTAAGCACTGTCGGGCTGGGCTAGGACTTGGATGGGAGACCATCCAGTCTGCCGAGCACTGTTGGCAAGCGGGGTGCACTCAGCCCTTGTGAGGCACACTGAGGAGCTACTTGATTGAGAAGTAGCGGCTGCGGTCTCACAAACTGACATACGGCTGGGAGTGCGGTATGCTGACCACATGCCCCTCCATATCCGCAGTGGGCTGAGGATGGCACGGCGGCCAATTGGTACCTCTGGGCCTTCATGGCCTGCGCGGGAGGAGGTTTTTTTTATCCAGAGACCGTATCTACCGAAGAGGGGAAATGTGCAGGGCCAGCACTATCTTTTGGTGTGGCTGAATAAAGTAATGACACTGCTGTAGCTAAGCCAAAATGATGAGGATGGGCAGCCACTCAGCCACCTTAGCCTGTTAGGCATACTGTCACTGTCCCCTCAGTTTTCAATGGCAGGCACTACCGTACTTCTGAGGGCAGACTTACCCTACAGAGTGCACAGTGGGATTCTGCTCCTCCTACGCATCCTGTCCTGAGCTCAGAAGCTGGGTCGGGTGAGTGCTCACGAAGCCCAAGCAACATCATGCATCTCACTTCAGCACCCTTGCAGAGTTGCTGGTGTCATCGCTTCACTGGGTGCCAGATACTGCGGACTGCCATAGACTGTAAGTCGCTTGCTTGACTCAGTGTCTCCACACCCCTGTCTACAGCACACACCCTGCAAGATGTTGCCACCACCGAACGTCACTAAGACTGTCGAAGTCTGATCAGTAATAAACTGAATATTTAATCAATGATGTTTCCGTGATACAGCTGCTTCTCCATTGCTATTCCTCCCAGGCTGGTGAACTACCGGCTTCCTGATATTAACAACCTATTTCCATCACTCATTATAATGGGCATTAGACACTGCTGTAGATGTTACAGAAGACAGTTGCGGTACTCAAGTGACATGAAGCCATCACTGAATGAGCTAACAAAAGGAAGACACTTCGTTATATGGGAGCACGCCAATTTCTAACGGAAGAAACCAGATCATTAGACGTTCGACTGTTTGCTACTCAGAGACTGTTGCAACAATTTCTAACAACAGGTTTGGTGTCAAGATGCTGCAGTCAAGTACGACCACCGGTTGTGACGCACACAGTGGCGACTCTTTTTGTGACATATCAAAAAGAACACCGGTACAACAAAATCGTAATTATGGACTAAGTGTTCTACAGCAAGTGAAAAGTTTCACATTATTGGCTACTGTATATAAAAATTTTTACAAAGATGTTAATTATACGAGACACTCACCATTCTATGTATCACTCTCTGCTCGTATTGATCATTGGAGAGAATACCTTTAATGAGCAAGCACAATTGATCGCACCGCATTGGACTATCATTTATTCAGTTGACGGCCTGTAAAAGGTATGACGACATTCTAGGTGCATGACATGTCGAACTATTCCATTCGCAGTGGGGACAAAAGCGCTCTCTCTTAAGTTAGCAAACATCGCAACACACATTTCACATACTAACAGACAAAGATGTCGAAACGACACTTGCTGCAAATAACGGGAGACAGAGGGAAACGTAATTTTGTTGTATGAGTAATATTGTTAATACTTGTATCTACAAATATATTGAACCAATTATTTTGTCTGAAATGGAACGATGTGCTTTTCTACCACCATACGAAAGCTTTTGAAAAGACGAGTTAATGCTGGCGTTGAAACTTTTCGCAGAAGTAGCCGGGAAATGTGCAAGAATTCAAAGGTAAGACAGGTAGAACATTCAATAAAAGTTACTGCACTTGCTATAATAATGTGTACTTTACACTAACTGGTCAGAAGTATCTGGGTACACTTATGTAATGCGGAATTGACCACTAGATGTCACGAGAGGCTGATCCGTTAGTATAAAAGGAGGCGTGGAATTGCGTATTTTCAGTAGAGAAGCAGTAACACCATAGTGGGTCGGTTAGGAGATCTGAGTGGCTTCGAATGTGGACTAGCCGTTGTATGTCGCCCGAATAACAAATCCACCAGAAACATTCCAACTCTTCTAAAGCTGCCCATCACTGGGTGATGTGATTGTCAAATGAAAGTGTGCAGTAGCAACCACAGCTACACCTGTGCTGACACATAGCGAACCTTGAGCATTACAGAGGGTTGTTGTAAAAATAGCATGTCATCAGCAAAAGGAATTATTCATGAGTAGCAGAGTGCTACCAACAGTTCAGATAATGCAATGACTGTGCATAGGGAGTTAAATAGAATGGGGTACAATGATCGAGCAGCTCCTCATAAGTGAAACATTTCTGTAGTCAGTGCTAAGCTTCGCTCGAGATGGTGTTAAGGGCGACGCCACCGGAAAGCGAAAGACAGAAAACGACTGATGTGGAGAGATGGGAGATGAATCACGCTATACCCTGTGACAAGCCAATGGAAGCGTTTGGCTTTAGCGAATGTGAGGAGAACGTTATCTGCTATCATGTGAAGTGGCAACAGGAAGTACGGAGGAGGTGATGTTATGGTATGAACCTGTTTCTCGTGGTTAGGGTACAGGAGGATATGAATTCATTTTACAACACTGTACTATGTATAGTAGATTAACAATTCAGAGACGAAGATTATTTGTATCAGTATGACAATTAGCCTGTTATATAATAGCATCTGTGGGGCATTGTTCTGTGGACAATAACGTTCCTGAAATGGATTGGCCTCTCCAGAGTCCCTACTTGAGCCCAATTGAACACCTTCACGATGTGTAGAAATGTCGATTTCGCTCCAGATCCCGGCGTCCAAGATCAATACCTCCTCTGGTTTCTGCTTTTGAGACGAACGGGGTGCCATTCCTCCACATACTTTCACGCGGCTCCGGGTACGTGTTCCCAGCAGTGTTCAAGGCGTCACAGAGTCGAAGGGTGGACACATCCCATCTCAATGCCAAGTGTTAGATGTCCAGATGCTTGTATGAGATAGTGTATGCTAACTTGTGGCATATCTGACGGCGCTTACCAAAACTATTTCAGATGTGTGTATGCATTTGACACTAGGACAGGCTGTGGCATGAGAGCTCACTTAGCCGAGTTTTCTTCAGAATAGCCGAGTACAGCCTCTTGCCTTTTAATACTAGCACGTTTTTGAAACTTTTCCGAAAAGTTTCAATGCCAACATCAACGAACTTTGTGTAATTGTATTCGTTTCAAAGGGCTTTTCAATGCCGCTAAGAACGATATCGCTTTGTATTAAAAACATCAAACTCGCTTAAATATCTCTGTAGATCCAAGAGTTAAGAACATTAAACATGCTACGAAATTACTTGCCCATTTGCTAACATTTGTCCGAAACCTCGTTTCGATATCTTAAACTGATCACGAGATGACAGGCATGCTATGTCTCACAGGAGTCACCCTTTTTGTCATTCAGTTGCTCATGTGCTTAAGAGTGCACCCCATTTCTCGTATTGACTTTATTCAGTCTGCACCTATACCATACCATACCATTTCTTTGTCTTCAGTCGATGTCCTACGTGTTATTAGGTGACATCATTCTACGAGGTCTGTCTAAAAAGTATCCGACCTTTGATTTTCCTGCGCAAAATAGAGACGATAGCGCCCCGCCACTGTACACAGTTAAGGAAGAGATCTTTATGCGCATGCCTGAATTTTGTCCCCGCCTTCCAGCGTGTCAGTCGCTGCCTGTAGTTCGCTGAGTGAGGTGCTACAACGTGTTAGTCGGATTACCACTGAACGTGTTGAGCAAATATACTGCATCAAATTTTGTCAAACGCTTGGTGATTCTCAAGGTGAAACAATTCGTAAGATTTAGCAGGTGTTTGGAGAAGATGCGATGGGTGAAACACAAATTAAGGAGTGGTTCAATCGATTCAAAAATGGCTGCACATCAGCGGAGGTGACCAGCGTTCTGGCAGCCACAAACTGCTCAGAGTGCAGCTGTTATTGAGAGGGTGCAAAATTTGGTGATGGCACACAAGAGATTTCCCAAGAGGTTGGAGTGAGCA
Organism: Schistocerca gregaria; assembly: GCF_023897955.1. Lineage (NCBI taxonomy): Eukaryota > Metazoa > Arthropoda > Insecta > Orthoptera > Acrididae > Schistocerca > Schistocerca gregaria. The sequence continues at coordinate 359,551,282 of NC_064920.1, read as the reverse complement.
AAGATTCTGCACACGTACTTTTGCGTGATGATTTCGACATTCACTGAGTGGCTGCGAAATTCGTGTCCAAGTTGTTGTCGCCAGAACAAAAAGACCTCCGCTTTGACGTTGTACAATACCTTCTGGACATCACCAACACTGATCCTGGGTTTCTGAGCACCATGATAAATGGAAATGAGTCATGGGTGTACGGATACGACCCAAAAACAAAACGACAGTCATCACAATGGAAGAATCCCTAATCTCCAGGGCCGAAGAAAGTGCAGCAGGTGAGAAGCAAAATCAAGGTGATGCTGACTGTCTTCTTTGATGTCCATGGAATTGTGCATCATGAATACACACAGAAGGACAAACAATGACGAAGGAGTACTATCAAGATGTTTTCCAACAACTCCGTGATGCAGTTCGGCGCAAAAGATCAGACATGTGGGTGGCGAAAAATTGGCAACTGCATCACGACAACGGCCCCGCACATTCATCCCACTTGATCACTTGATCCAAAATTTCTTGGCCAAACATGGAATTACAGTCATTCGCCAATCTCCCTACTCTCCACACATGGCTCCTAGAGACTTCTGGTTGTTTCCAAAATTGAAGACGCCACTGAAGGGTTCCCATTTTGAGAGTAGAGAAGAGATAATGCACAACATGATGACGTAGCTGAACACCATTCCAAAAGAAGACTTCCAGAGGTGTTTCCAGCAGTGTGAGGATTGGTGGGCAAAGTGTGTCCAAACACAAGGGGCCTACTTTGAAGAGAATTCGGGTCCCAACCCCGTCAGCTATTCGAAATATTTTTTCTGGCCAAGGGTCGGATACTTTTTAGACAGACCTTGTATATTTTCCTCCATGCATTGCTACGTCCTCTCGTAGCTGTCACTCAGGAATACATAACTTCTTCTGTTGCCTCTTCATTGTCCAGTTTTCATGTTGGTTGGCCTCTAGTTTTTTGTATTTATGTACATTTTTTGGTGCGGGGTAAAATTCCACATGTAAATTGCTCAAAAAAAGTTTTATCCACCCTTGCGACTTGTACTGTTTCCTTCTTTTCTTAGTCGTAAAGCTCTCTTTCAATTTTCTATTGTTTATTGGAATTTTCAGAGAGTAAGAGAGCCTTGTCTCCCCAGTCGTGATGGAGTAATGTGGTTTGTACACTCTGTTCAGTCCTTCACAATACCTTGAAGTGTCATTTCAACCATAGACAGTGCACACACTGTCACTTTACGGAAAATTTGGTTGTCACCACGGGAAGTTGGCAGCCAAATTAGCGACCACCGCACCGAAGTCATTTGAACATTCAAGCGCTGTTGTGAGATAGACTCTCATACAGGGTGGTGCACGAATAGTTGACACATTTGACACTGTGACAACATTATTTCTGATATGAAAATTTTCACATTTTACACACAGATAGTATGGTCCATGGAAACGCATTTCATTTCATCATGTGTTCTTTATGCGCTCCATTGTAGCGTGTAATTTCGCGAAGGCGAGTTCACACATTTCGTACAACTTTGCATCGCATGTGTTGAGTTACGTAGTTGAAAAATTGCACTATCTGGGCACGCATTTCATAATATTCTTTGATCTCAAAGTGAACAGTCGCTCTCAAAAAATCACATGTGCTTAAACCTGGACTTGAAGGAGGATAAAAACATCTCTCATGATGGTGCTGTGGGCAACGATGGAACATCACACGATTGCTGAATATTTCCTGAAGAAAATCCAATACAGCATTAGCCATAGTAGGTGTTGTGCTCTCTTGCATAAACCACAGTGTGTTCATTGAAAGACTGGTGGCAAGAAGATATGGCACGAAGTTATTTTCCAACATTGTCTTGTATCGGTCAGCATTGACAGTTTCATTGAAAAATACTGCTCTGATTAGACTACTCACACTGTCCTTTACCCCAGGAACATTTTGCTGTTTTTGTCTATCCCAAATCGAACTTTTTCCACTGAGATGGAAAGAAGCTTTGTCTGAGAACCATATGTTGAACATTATTTCACATTTATTTCTGCCCACAATGGATACTCAGTCTTCTCTGTTTGTCCTGCATAGTCAGCAGTCATTTTGTAGGGGAAAAAGGAGATCACCCTGTAAAATTCTTTTTACAGATTACAGAACGACGGGGCATCTCCATTTCTCTTTCAGACGACTGGGATGATTTTTTTGGACGTGCACTGTTGTGAAGTTTTCCGGAAAACGAACAGTCGGTGCCAGAGTTCGTATCCCTTTCAACGAACTGCCTCCTCCTCCTCCTCCTCCTCCTCCTCCTCCTCCTTCTTCAAAATTTCTCTTTCATCATAGAATTGTGTTGCTTGATGCAGCCCAACGCATGTGGAATATTGTCCTAAATCTTCTTCGCATCTCTGTGACACTTTTCAATTCAACATAAAGGAGAACTGCATTAGCACGCTGCTGAGCCTATAAACGTCCATGCTCCGCGATGGCGAAACACTAACTGCGAGGCAAGAGACTGGCGATATTGCAACAACACTACCGTGAAACAGAACACGTTGGAGCGATTGAATGAAATGTAACTAGACGTATCATTGTTGAAATTTGCTAACTATTTGTGTGCCACCCTGCATCTTTGCGTCGAAAGACAAAGACACTTCGATATCAGAGACCATATATCTAAACGTACATCCATATTGTGAAAATCACTCTGAAGTGCATGGCAGATGTACCAGTTATTAGGCTTCTACCAATTCCATTTGCACCATTCACATGCAGAGAGTGGGAAGAAAGTTAAATCACTCTGATGTAACTCATCCAATCTTCTACGCAAGACCACCAGGAGCGATATGTCGATATGTAAGGGATTGTAGTATATTCTTAGAGTTGTCATTTAAAGCTGCAGTAAGTATGCATTTTCGGAATAGTATGCACCAGTAATGGGGTAATGGGTCTCCTATCCCAATTTTGGTATCAAATTGATGAGAAAATCAATTAAATTGATCCGTTAACTAACCCCACCCCCAAACTGTCAACACCCAATCCCCATCCCCCCCCCCCCCCCCCACCTACACCGCCCATCCCCCTCTGTCCCCCTGGATGATGTATGTGTTTTCCTCACCCTGCACGTGGGTCTCCGACCCCCTTCCCCCTACCCCCACCCCGTCCTACTCTCCATCCCACCCCTTCTCACCTCCTCCTCCTACCCTATTGGAAGGAATTCCGAATTTTGGCGAGAATTTCGAATTTTGGTAGGATTTTTTTTTTGTCCCAGAACTGAGCTGACTTCTCACCCCACCCTTACCTGGGAACTGGGAGGATATTAAAAATGGTGATAACTTTTCCAGTATTCGAACCCTGGTCCTTCCGGACACATATAAACTGTCCAGATGCAGGAGAGGTAGTGTGTTTTATTTATTTTCGTTAGGAAGCTGAAGTAAAGATCAGTCCTAATTACGTAATTAATCCTAAAGATCGACCCTAATTACACAACAGCTCTAACAAGGACTGCCTAAAATCGCAATACAGCTCAAAGATTGACAATTCCATACAACTGGTGCTATCCTGCTGGAAAAAATTTCACAATACAGTTGAAACTAGTTGCAGATGCATTCAAATTCAACGCCGCACGGCCGGACGGGGTGGCCGAGCGGTTCTAGGCGCTTCAGTCTGGAACCGCGCGACCGCTACGGTCGCAGGTTCGAATCCTGCCTCGGGCTTGGATGTGTGTGATGTCATTAGGTTAGTTAGGTTTAATTAGTTCTAAGTTCTAGGGGACTGATGACCTCAGATGTTAAATCCCATAGTGCTCAGAGCCATTTGAACCATTTGAACGCCGCACAGGATAGCTGCGTGGTCTAGAGCGTCTTGTTACGGTTCGCGCGGCTTCCCCCGTCAGAGGTTCGAGTCCTCTTTAGGGCATGGGTGTGTGTGTTGTCCTCCGTGTAAGTTAGTTTAAGCTAGATAAAGTAGTGTATAAGTCTAGGGACCAATGACCTCAGCAGTTTGGTCCCATAGAGCTTACCACGAATTTCCAAAAATTCAATCCTTCACCTACAAGGTGGCGGTTTTAGTCAACTGAAGAGATGCTGGTGTTGGGAAGAGAGGAGCCGAATAACTGTATTACCTGTGAGCATACAGCTGATGACTCTATCTATCGCTTTTTGATGTCAGAGTTCGCTACTGATACCTGCAGCCCAGGTAATTGAAGCTAATACATGCTACCACAACTGATGGAAAGAGCTTCACTGCTCTAATTATACATGGAAATTGTTGTGAAAGAAAAAACAGCACTCGTAATGAATGGCTTATAATGTGACACCTGCACAACCGAAAATCGTCTTCCCAAAAATATAAAAAAATCAAGATAATATGAATAAATGGCATACAATCGGTAAAAATCGAGGAAAACTTGGTACGATTACGATAAATTGATGATAACTACATAAAACTGATGGAAATACGAGGAAATTTGTAAAAAAGAAAAAACTTTCAAAATTACGTAAATTGATTTAGAATACATACAATTAGAGGAAAAGTACCATGAAACACGGGGAAGTGAAGTGGGTTTGGGATACTCGAACACTCAGTACCGAGAAAAGCCTAAAAATTATGCTCTGGCTACTTTCGCTTTTAACACACACCTTCTCCTTGTAAATTACGCGGGTCTTTGGAACACATACTTCAACAAAGGCGGCATAAGTATTACACAGAGGCGCCATATTAAAGCAGGCAAAACATATATATCCCAATCCATAACTGCTTTCTGACACATGCAATCGAGTATAGATACTATCAAATTACGGTTGTTTCTCACAAACAATGTTATTGCTGAAGTAGTAAGGAGAAGGATCAATGCGTTTATCAGACTTAAACCATTCCCTAGAGTGTTCTGTGGGTGAGTGGATTCATGTCACATGGATCACCTATAACAGCGTGCGGGTGGTCTACTCAAGAGATGTGGTGTTGGGACGAAATTGCTATGTTATCCTACACATGAGCAAAACTACGTAACATCAGACCAAGACTTATTTGTGCTAGAGGAATGCTACCAGAGTTATGATGGTGCAACTGTAAACAGCAATAAGATTGTTACATCTCCTTTGGCTTCTTATTGTGGTACTTACTCCCTCATAAGATGTTGCTACTTCTTTGTGTGCATTTTCGTGCAGCAAGGCGTGGATGGTACCTCAATGTATCAGCTATCTAAAATATTCATGTCGAATTTTCCCCACGCTATTTTCGAGTGAGAGGGAGCCACATCTGTCAAAACCGATACTACTGCTACTACTAATGATAAGCGTGACTGATTGTGGGTATGTATGTTTCCCACTTAAAAAGACGTGTACAGTCCATTAATTTCCTAAGAGGCACAACAGCTGTCTCCTGACTTCATTCTAGTGGAAACTTTCCGGTCAGATTAAAACTGTGTGCAGCACCGAGACTCGAACTCGGAATCTTTGCCTTTCGCGGGCACGCGCTCTACCATCTGAGCTACCCAAGCACGACTCACGACCCGTCCTCACAGCTTCAATTCTGCCAGTATCTCGTCTCCTACCTTCCAAACGTCAGAGTAGCTGTTCTGTGAACTTTGCATAAATAGCACTCCTGGAAGAAAAAAGATATTGCGGAGGATGGGTCGTGATTCGTGCATGGGTAGCTCAGATAGTAGAGCACTTGCCCACGAAAGGCAAAGGTCCCGAGTTCGAGTCTCGGTCCGGCACACAGTTTTAATCTGCCAGCAAGTTTCATAACAGTGCACACTCCGCTGTAGAGTGAAAATCTCATTCTGGAAACATCCCTCAGGCTGTGTCTGAGCCATTTCTCCGCAATACCGTTTCTTCCAGGAGTGTTAGTTCTCCAAGGTTCGCAGAAGAGCTTCTGTGAAGTTTGGAAGGTAGGAGATGTGCTACTGGCAGAATTGAAGCTGTGAGGACGGGTCGTGAGTCATGCTTGGATAGCTCAGATGATAGAGCACTTGCCCGTGAAAGGCAAAGGTCCGGCACACAGCTTTAATCTGGCAGGAAGTTTCATAACAGCACACACTCCACTGCAGGGTGAAAATCTCATTCTTTATTCTAGTTGGTTTATGAGCAGTTCAAACGGCGAATATGCACTGACGATGCCTTCCTGCAACACCAGAATAGTGTAGGAGGAAGTAGATTTATCACTTTAATGTTTGTCACCGTAGTGATTGAGGTAGGAAACTTGTTGGGTGGTTATATGTCTGTTGTTGAACAAATATATCCTGCATTAGAGTACTGAGAGCGTTGCATTCTACATGACTAATACTTCAGAGACCATATGACTTCAACAATACAGCATTTTTAGGTCCAGAACTGTGTAACCATAGAAATGTGTCTTTATGCTCTATGATCATTTCTCTCATGCCAGTACCTTCCTGGTACTGACTCCAGACAATTTAATAACGCTTCAGAATTGATACTTGGTCGATTTACATGAAATGTTTCGAACTCCATCGATCTGGGGTTCCATCATGTATAAACAACAGGTTTCTTCATAACTGTCTGTTATGTCACCACAATACTCTCAAGTCTGCTATACACTGATAACAAGTGCTACCCTTCTCGAAATGCCCACATCTGGAGAGATCTTGTGTATTTGGGTGGGTGCCTTGGGTAGGATTGGAGTTGTAGGGAGGATTGTTCAAGGACAATGTGGGAGAGATCAGTCAATCTTTGATGTTATCCTACGAATACGACAATATTTTGTGACACCCATCAACACAGCGAAAACGTCCACTCATAATAGTAAATTCTGCAATATGATCGATGTAATGGAAGTATGTAATAAGCTAATTGCATTGGTATAGGATGCTGTCTGGTACACTTTGGTGTATATGGCCAAATGGATGTACTGCACAGTCATCTATCTGCATTCACAATCTAGTATATGGTACTTGAAAAGTAGTGGAGGGATGATTTAGCGATGATATAGAAATTGGGAAGCAATCTGCTGTGTCATTGGCTGGGGTTGAAATTATAGCACGTAAAATTGCCAAAAACTGATCATGCTATCAACTGCAGTGTGTGTTACAGTACACCGTCCCATATCAACAGTGTCCTTCCCATCCTATGCTTTGTTGATTACCACATAATGACTGACTGACACCACTTCGTTGAGATGGAGAACCTTGATGGAACACTGGATATCTGCTACTTGTCACTGTGGAGCATGAGATTAAACATAGAGGACATCACCTTCAGACAGTTGTGTGGAAGCTTTCCTGAATGCTAAGACTTGTCCTATTTCCATATGCTGCGATAAGATAGCAGTACCTCTTTTTATTTCTGTTGCCTGGTGTGTGTTCTGAACAGCTCCTTCTGGCGAAGGTCAGACCAGAACAGTAATCATGTACGTGAAAATGAGGAACCAAAGTTCTTTGAGATGGAACACCGAGACATCCACTACCCCATCACTGTGGAAGATGGGATGAACTGTATAGGTCATCACCTTCGGAAAACTGTTGTAAATGCTCTACAATGCCGGAAGCTTGTCTGCTTTCTATACATTGCAATGTCTTCTACATTTTTGTCAATGGAAACATGGTCTCTGTGTTTTATTTGTACCAACCTGTGTGTTGTGGGAGCTGCACAGTTTACACCATGTGATGTTCAGCTTTCTGTGAGAATTACTGTATCAAAACCGGTTAACGTTGGTTTAGCACTTGACACAGACCTCGAAGCATGGTAGAAAAACAAAGTGTATGGTGGTGTATAAAGCTGCAGTCACACATTGCTTGGATGTGTTACAGAAAAAAAAGTATTAAACTGCTTATGAAGCAGCAATACAGGGACCCCTCTCTTATGATTGATAGTCTGTTGGATATGGTCTTCCTTCAGTACAAACCACAAAACTTTGAGCAGATCTTTGCAAGCGACTTTGACCACTGGGTCGAGCTCCAATGGAACGATACGTGGGTATGTAATATGCTTGACGTCAACACGTAGATGGTATTTGTCTTTCGATATGTCAGAAGAGAGGGAGTTGCGGTAAAATTTTATAGGAGTTTCTATTACATGGATTGATATAGCTGGTTTAAGTTTCGATGCATGTAGTTCTGTCAAAACTTACCAATTTTGCTCATAAAATTAATGGACATCAAACGTGTCTATTCTCATGGAATCATGACTGTTTTTATTATTATCGTCACATCTGCATGTTCAAGAATAGGTGTTACCGCAAGTCCTATGTTATTTCATACTTCATAATATCTAGTTATACAGGGTGGTCCATTGACCGTGACCGGGCCAAATATCTCACGAAATAAGCGTCAAACGAAAAACTACAAAGAACGAAACTTGTCTAGCTTGAAGGGGGAAACCAGATGGCGCTATGGTTTACCCGCTAGATGGCGCTGCCATAGGTCAAACGGATATCAACTGCGTTTTTTTAAAATAGGAACCCCCATTTTTTATTGCCTATTCGTGTAGTACGTAAAGAAATATGAATATTTTAGTTGGACCACTTTTTTTCTCTTCGTGATAAATGGCGCTGTGATAGTCAGACACATGGCTCACAATTTTAGACGAACATTGGTAACAGATAGGTTTTTTAAATTAAAATACGGAACTTAGATACGTTTGAACATTTTATTTCGGTTGTTCCAATGTGATACATGTACCTTTCTGAGAACGCATGCTGTTACAGCGTGATTACCTGTAAATACCACATTAATGCAATAAATGCTCAAAATGATGTCCGACAATTTCGCAGTAGTGTCCAGATGTCTCTGAGCACTATGCGACTTAACTCCAGAGGTCATCAGTCTCCTAGAACTTAGAACTACTTAAACCTAACTAACGTAAGAACATTACACACATCCATGCCCGAGGCAGGATTCGAACCTGCGACCGTGGCGGTCGCGCGGTTCCTGGAAAAGATAGTGTTTTTTTCTCGACATGTGAGCAGATTGCGTGAAAGTTGTTGCCTCTGAATCATGGGGTCCCTGGTTCAATTCCCAGCCAGGTTGGGGATTTTCTCTGCCCGGGGACTGGGTTTATGTGTTGTCATTATTTCATCATCACCATTCGTGATGGTGGCTAGATTGGACTGTGTAAAAGAATTGGACTTTGTAAAAGAATTGGAACTTTGTATGGGTGCTGATGACCGTGCAGCTGAGCGCCCCACAAACCAAATATTATCATCACCATCAGACTGTGTGAAACAAGCTGAGATTATCAAATTGATTACAAAACTAGAACTGAAGAACCTGCTGCTATTGTGAATGATTGTCTGTTGCTTGATAGAAATTATGCAGACGGTAATTGGTTTCGATGTTATGGAAGAGAGAGAGATAGAGAGAGAGAGACGATAAAATCTAATAGAGGTTCAGTTACAAGACAGACTCTCACGATTTGTTTCATGATCGCCAGTGTGATGTAGAGCTTACTTGCCATTGTGTACAAAACAGTAACGTCCTCTTGAATTATAGCTTCATGTTGTCGAACATAAAACGATTCTGTTTTCTTTGACATGTGAGCAAATGGCGTGAAAGACTGTATTCTCTAATATTATTTCGCATGTCTTAAAGATTTGTAATACACAAATACATGACTTTTGTTTACAGACACTGATTTGAATGCGAGGGACGCTCTCAGGTTGTGTAATTTGTCTGTCAAGCAGAAAGAAATTGCTTAACATAGATGTTTTTTTCCTCAGAGCTTAGATTCTCTTTTTTTCTTTACTTCAGTGATGGTTTCAAAATAACGAGGATTAGATTAGATTAGTTTTTCGTTCCATAGATCCGTGCTGAGGAGATCCTCGTGGATGTGGAACATTCAGCAGTGATCGGTAGTTTTTGCAGCTAAATAGTAGTTTTTTTTTCCTGATTTTACATGCAGTAAACATGTATAGGGTGTGTACAGCCCGACCTCTGAATTTTGATTGTCTGTAAACGGCGGCGATGCACTTTGTTGGATGTCACAAAATAATGAGATGAGAATTCTATCCTGCAGTCGAATACAAAATCTATATCAACTTTGCTCATAAAACTAAAAGAAAATTTACTGCGCCAATTTTTGTGGTGAAAGAACATTTATAACTATTACGATTGTGTTTTCCTTTTTAATAGATGCTCACTTATAACTGATGCATTGACATTAAATACAATTGTTACAGAGCACACTATGTGGGTGATTGTCTTAGCTGTGCCCTGTCCAGGGCGCGGCTACATTTTAGCCTCATTAATCCCGTTTTGTTCTGCAGGCAGCCGACGTTACGGTCTTTTGTCTTGGCGAAGGGCCGATGCTGGACTGTCGCTTTAAGATGAACTGGGTGCCGCTTGTCTGCCGATGGGTATGCTGCAGATAAACGCATGGCGTGCTGTTGCAATTGACAGCTTGAAGAAGTCTGTGTCTCCTCGTAGGTGGACGGAGGGAGGGAGGGGAGGAGGAGGGATGATGAGAGATAATAGGGTCGCTAATTTTGGCAGCTTGTGGTCATACAACGAGGACAATGCACGTTCAACTACTAACCCCTCTACAATATTTTGGGACGATGATTTGCCCCAGTACATTTGTTGCTTTATGGCTCATTCATTACGAGTGCTGGCTTTTTTCGTGACAATTTCGATGTGTAATTAGAGCAGTGAAGCATTTTTCATCAGCTGTTGTAGCGTGTATTGGCTTCGATTACCTGGTCTGCAAGGTGACTGTCAAGCACGTATCTGCAGTGAACTCTGATGTCAAACAGCGACAGGTACAGTCCTCAGCTGTATGCTTACAGGTAATACACTAATTCAACTCCTCTCTGAGCAACACCAGCATCTCTTCAGTTTAATATGTTTCCCAACAAAAATGAAGATAGTACTTCCTGCTACTGCCTTTTACCCGCCAGCTTGTAGACGAAGGGTAGAGTTTGATTGCATCTGCCATTAGTTTGGACTGGTATTGTGAAATTTTTTCCAGCAGGTTGACATGAGTTATATGGCATCGTCAATTGTTGAGCTGTATTGCGATTTTAGGCCGTCCTTGGTAGCGCTTTGATCAGAGTTGTGTAATTGGGCAGATCCCTATGATTAATTACGGAATTAATACCAATCTATAATTCAGCTTCCAACCAAAATAAATAAAGTACACTACCTCTCCTGCATCTGGGTAGTTTTCGCGTCTTGGGGGGTGCACTTTGGCTTTCCATCCAGAAGGACGAGGGTTTGAGTCCCGGAAAGTGCACCGCCATATTTAACTTTCCACCTATTCCTGGGAGGGAGGAGGGGGGGAGGGGTGCAGCGTCAGCACAGCCCTGGGACAAAAAAGCTCTCATCAAACTTCGAAATTCTCGCAAAAATTCGAAATGCCCTCCAATAGGGTAGGAGGGTATTGTGGGGGGAGGACTGGGGAGAGTGGCGTGGATGTGGGGTGGGTCTTAATGGTTGCAAGGGTGGGTGTAATTAATTCAGGAGTCTAATTGATTTACATAACAATTTGATCTTCAGGTGTCTGCTATAGTTATTTCAGCATCTCTGTAATGCTCGCACACCTGTGGCCTTTGATGCTGTCCTTCTCGGTAAATGTTCATTATGCCCTGTTAGTCCTATTTGGCATCACACACACTAGAGCAATATTTTAGGATGGGTCACACGAGTGATTTGTAAGCAGTCTTCCTCATAGGCTGATTGCACTTTCCTAGTATTCTATCAATGACCCAAAGTCTGCCAATGAACCAATGAACAAATACACTACCTCCATTTTCCATTTGCCTACTTTTTCGAAATACGCTTAAATTTCCTCCCAATATCTCACTGCTGTCAATTTTAGGTTTTAATCAGCGTTCCGTACCTAGAGTAATGTGACTTCCACAGTTTTTTAGAAGCATTGCAAAGTCTGGCACTTTGTTGCGAATTTTTCGTCAGTTAATCATTAGTGTTTTAATATTCCTGCTTGTAGGGTGCATTTCTCTGGATCTGATGGTGACACTTTGAGGTCTCCTGCTGCTATCGGTAAGTGAACTGGATGGAAAGTCGTCTAATCTAAAAAAGAAAAATCCCTCGTATTACATCCCACACTCTGTTAGCTACCTGGATAGCAGTCTCTGATGGGCACACCTGACCCGTTTAAGGGGACCCTACTGTTCTCAACCCTATGGCGTAAGTCCAGGATGTTGTAGGTTAGCTAGTCACAGACCTTTACATGTCTCTGGTTCAATCATTCTATTCGACGCAGAACAGGAGACCACCATTAATTCTGGGGACAGTGCTGCAAATTGTGAGCTTCGTTGAAGCTCTGTGAGCAAAACGTTGGTACTCTCCAAGTTCTCTGCCAGTCTGCGGAATGACTCAGGTATGCCTTCAGGACCTAGACGACAGGCAACGTTTATTCTAACATGCGTCTCCTGTTGGTTCGTTCGAAGCGCTTCGAGGAACCAATACCGCCGCCGACAGTACTAAGATTCGGCGAAGATAATGTCAAAATTTTCAAGCTACTGAATCTATTTCTCTGTTAGACCAGCGGAAGCAATCCAGTTCGAGATGATACTGAAGACGGCAGCCGATTACTGACGATTTGGGGAGCAGTAAATGCCATTCTGAACGTTCCGATCGTCTGCTGAGAAGACTTGAAAAACAGTGATTCGTGTCTTGACATGTACATTCGGTCTGGAACATCTCCACCAGCAACTAGAAGACAAGGTGTATGGCTATGGACTATGATCGTTGTCGTGCCTTCTCTCCCCAGAACCAACAAGGAGACACCACTTCTGTTGTTTATCAAGAGTGATATCCTACACAAACTTGGAATCTGGCACATCACCAGAATTGCAGCAACTCCAATGACCACGTAGAAGCTATAAGCAAACCGCGGCGATGCGGAATGCTTCAGTAGGCGGGTGGTTAGACACTTTGCACAATTCTGTACAATTTATTTATTTTGTTTTGATCCTCTGACATCTTGCACGTAAACAGGACAAGTCAAAAGCAAATGCGTAGGCGGTAAACTTACGTTAATAGAACAAGTTTGGCCACAAATATAAACAACTACGTTAACACGTTATCACACAAACAATTAATAGAATTTATCGCACACATGATTGCTAATAGCAATCTTGCTATAATATGTCTGATAATTTCACATTATAAAATTACACTTATTTCGATGAAATATTCATTTACAGAGTAGAAACTGTGGTCCATCAGAAACGGCTTCACGTTTTTTTAATATGTAAATATAAGCTTTCCTTCTTTAGCATCTTGATGTTAGCAAAATGACCGTGTAATTGTATTACTTGAAGAAGGACTCTGATCAGAATTGTTTTGCTGATATGAATTGGAGGTTCCTGAATGTTCTCTTGCAAACACTGTTGTTGTACAGGCGTGGAAGATTCAGCGTCTTTAGTGTAGGGGAAAGAGACCGACACGAATCTTGTCTTGTGTTGCTTGTGAGTCTGATAATTCGTTTTGGCTACTGAATATGTATCGACTACAAAGTTGGGTGGTTGGGAAGGGAGTGAGTCAGGGTTGTAGCCTCTCCGTGATGTTATTCAATCTTCATATTGAGCAAGCAGTGAAGGGAACAAAAGAAAAATTTGGAGTAGATATTAAAATCCATGGAGAAGAAATAAAAACTTTGAGGTTCGCCGATGACATTGTAATTCTGTCAGAGACAGCAAAGAACTTGGAAGAGCAGTTGAACGGAATGGATAGTGTCTTTGAAGGAGAATATAAGATGAACATCAACAAAAGCAAAACGAGGATAATGGGATGTAGTCGAATTAAGTCAGAGGATGCTGAGGGAATTAGATTAGGTAATGAGACACTTAAAGTAGTAAAGGAGTTTTGCTACTTGGGGAGCAAGATAACTGATGATGGATATAAAATGTAGACTGACAATGGCAAGGAAAGTGTTTCTGAAGAAGAGAAATTTGTTAACATTGAGTATAGATTTAAGTGTCAGGAAGTCGTTTTTGAAAGTATTTGTATGGCGTGTAGCCATGTATGGAAGTGAAACATGGAGGATAAATAGTTTGGACAAGTAGAGAATAGAAGCTTTTGAAATGTGGTGCTACAGAAGAATGCTGAAGATTAAATGGGTAGATCACATAACTAATGAGGAGGTATTGAATAGAATTGGGGAGAAGAGGAGCTTGTGGCACAACTTGACTAGAAGAAGGGATCGATTGGTAGAACATGTTCTGAGGCATCAAGGGACCATCAATTTAGTATTGGAGGGCAGTATGGAGGATAAAAATCGTAGACGGAGACCAAGAGATGAATACACTAAACAGATTCAGAAAGATGCGGGTTGCAGTAGGTACTGGGAGATGAAGAAGCTTGCACAGGATAGAGTAGCACGGAGAGCTGCATCAAACCAGTCTCAGGACTGAAGACCACAACAACAACAACAACAACAACAACAACAAAGTGCAGGGACCGGTCTGATCTCGCTCTTTGGTCCCCTCCCTCAAATCAACCAACCATCAACCGACAAAGTGCGTTCCCCATGAATGTTATTCCACATTCGATGGCAAACTGGAAATACGCTTGAGGTATTTGTACTACTGTTTTTCTGACACCTTGCGTTCGGTAGCAGTTAACAGATTGATGATAGTTCAGATGTAAGAAGTTGAATATGTGTATTCCATTTCAGATTTTTTTATGGGACTTTCTCATCATCTACTAATTTTTAAATTTTGCATTTCATTTTTAATGTATGACCAGTTTGTTGCTCTTGGGTGGATATATGAGAGTTCATGGCTAACGTTCTTCTGGTGTTTATTGAAAGTTTATTTTTTTCATACCAGTGTATTAGCTCTATTCATGATGTGCCTGCTGAGGATTAATAGTCTTTTCTGTCTAAGCCTGTAATAAAAATTCTCGTGTCATCTGCAAACAGTGTTTTCTGTTTGACGTGAGCAGTGGCACTCACAAGAAACGGCTTGTGTGCGAGGTTGCAAAAGGCCAATGATGTTTACGGCATTCGATGCCCCACACGTCGTCTACCATGCAGCCTCAATATGGCTGCTAATGGCAACAGGGGACGGGTCTGGAGGTATCCAGTGGTGAGCACAGCATGAGGCTACGGAGCTTAGTTGAACTGCTTAGTTGACTAGTAACTCACGATAGTGCTACTGTGTTAGAGGTGTTGATTCAAAGTAAGGCAATGGCAACGACAAACAAAGCAAATATTGCGTTATATTTACAACAACAGTTTCCGAAGTTGACATAAGGAATTTCGCAGAGTGAGAAAGAAGTGGCAGATTGAATATTAGCATTTCTGCAATATGAGTCAGTGGTATGTGTGATGTCGTATACGCTAGGCTGCGTGGACAATGAACATGAAGAGAATAATAATGGCGATACATGCTAAACAAGTGAAAGTGATAGCCACACAGTTCATCATCCTTCTCGGACAGGGAGCCACGGATTCCATCTCCAGTTAAATGTAGTAAAGGACAATCCTTGTCCAAGGAGCAGGTACTAAATATCTAAATATAATTACGTACGTGGAAAGTCATCCACAGCACCGTAAAAAAAAAAAAAAACCATTATGAACAGATTTCGAATAAGTCCACAGCAATATAGCCGTGTAGTGATAAGAAGAATTACGGATATTCAAGGCAGTACAAGGCGTATTTGTTACAAAACTGGTATTTGCGAGTTTTGATTTACATGGTGTACCTGATAGTGTTCTACTACGTTGAAACTTCCTGGCAGATTAAAACTGTGTGCCGGACCGAGACTCGAACTTGGGACCTTTGCCTTTCGCGGGCAAGTGCTCTACCAACTGTTTTTAAAATCTCATTTTGTTCTAGATTGTTCGTTGAATTTTATGTTCAGGTTGATCGTTGATTCGTTCACTCAGTTTTTTTTTGTTACAGAGGGTAGCTAAACCCTCTGACCGAACACGCTGAGCTACCGTGCCAGCGAGCTGAGCTACCCAAGCACGACTCACACCCCGTCCTCACAGTTTTACTTCTGCCAGTACCTCATCTCCTACCTTCCAAACTTTACAGAAGCTCTCCTGCGAACCTTGCAGAACTAGCTCTCCTGAAAGAAAGGATATTGCCGAGACATGGCTTAGCCACAGCCTCGGGGATGTTTTCAGAATGAGATTTTCACTCTGCAGCGGAGTGTGCGATGATATGAAACTTCGTGGCAGATTACGTTACTCTCATCAAATTGCCGCGACATAGACTACAGTGATTTCAAAGGAAGCCGTGGATGGTTGGATAACTTCAAACAGTGCTACAGAATTGGAAGATGTAAGATAACGAAATTTCAAACAAAGCGTCAACTTGACAATGCTCAGCAAACTGTCGAAACCGCTCGAAAATTAGTAGATGAGATAAACAGAGTCATCCCATTATTCAGTAAGGTATTTATTTTCAACTACACCCAATCGTGGTGTGAAGAGGAAATGCATATGAAAGGAACCCTGGAAATCAGAGGTACCAAGAGAACTGTATCAAGATAAGCTCACGTCGACGCCTTAACGCATTTGTCTACAATTATGCCGACTGTTAATCTAGATGGTTCATTGGATGGGAAGTTATTTATAGTGTTGCGAGAAGTTGGAGGTGCTCTGCCCCCTGTGATTCCTTATGGTATGTGTGATCTTGCAAGAACAGTAGGTAATATTTAAGTCACGGCAAACAAGAGTGATAAAATGGGCGTAAGAGAACTACAACTATAGTACGAGCACTGCTTTTGGCCAATAGATGGTCAAAATAACTCGCTTGTGCTTTATTCCTGGTCTGCATATAAAATTCATACTCATTTAGAGCAAACCCTCCTGAAAATTGTGTAACATTGCAGTTCATATCATCTGGAACCAATAGACTAATTCAATCTTTGGATGTTTGTTTTTCCGTGCCTATAAAATATATTATCGCACTACCTGCGGCTGCTCCTTAAAGGATAGCTAGTTTCACGATAAGCTCCACGACAAACTGTTTCGCACTCGGTTGCATGCTATCACATTCCATCAGTTCTCATCACCCCGTTACACTAGAATGATTCTGTATACATTCTTTATGAGTGGATACTTAGCTGAACATCCTGCAAAGTTAGTAACTCCAAAGGAGTTCGCATTTGATCTTGATGGTGTAAACATTTGTGATCACTGTGGCACGCCATTTTTCATTTGGTGTCCATGGTGCACGTTAATGGTTTGTTTTGAACAGTTCTGCAATGTCGACGATGGCCATTTTGTGAAATGTAATACATAAATTCCATAGAAGGTTGATCTCTGCACCTCCTAGACACTCATTTTCTGTTGCTCTCCGGGTGCTTCCTGTCGTAATTGTTAACACAACACTTTCAAATGAGCCTTACTAAAGATTGAAGTTGACCTCACACTGAAGGGGTTCCTGGTCAGATTAACTATATACAAGAGAAAGAGGATTGGATCTAACGTCGACCCTTATGGCCCACCATATTTTACTGTAGTTTTTTCTGATGTATATGCTGGTCTTCTTCAAATGTGTCTATTGGCTATATCTTGGTTAAGAACAAATCTCTTTTCCGTTTGTTTGGAACATCTCTAATTTCATTTCTTCCCAACTTAATTAGTAGAATAGCATGACCTGCAACGTTGAACGCGTTGGACAGATCCAAACATTTTCCAGTATTCATTTCCTTTTCATCTACAGCTTTTAGTGTAGCATGCAGGTATACGGACTGCTGTGGCTGTGGGTCTAGACTGTCTGAAGCCACACTGATTATTTGACAGCAGTGAGTGTCTGTTTGTAAACTCTGTCAACCCATTATAAAAAAGCTTCTCGAAGATCTTTGTGATGCCATTAAGCTGAGCTACAGGTAATTAATTTTTGACAATGTCAGTGGAAATGTATAGAAGATTTGGAAACGTACCTGTGGAAAAGGGGTAATTAATAATATATTTCAGAGATTCTATACTATAATATCCTTTTCGATTGATAACACAGTCTGGAATATCATCAAATCTACACAGGCCTGCAGTCTCATGAATTCAGTGGATAGGTGGGGCAGTCATGTTTTGGCTCGTATCATGTTCCCATCTTCGATCGCTACCAACGGTAATTAGATTGTAGTCCAGCATCGGAACAGCGTCCTCAAACCTGCTCTCCAGCCTTCCAGTTAAAATTTTGGCGATGTGTTCGTCTTTCAAGAGGATAATATACGGCTCACAGCGCCCATCTCGTAAACACCTTCTTCAAGGATGCAGGAACCAATCGAATTGAAATGGTTGGAGGTTTCTGCTGATATGAACTCGAACGGTCGTTCTTAGGACCCGATGAAACTTCTTGTACGCTGCCGCTGGATCCGTACTTAAACACTACACGATCTCATAAGTATCGCCGTTGAACAATGGATATGATTGAGCAGCAACGTCGCCATCGCCTTGTGAATATACAGGGTGATTATAATTAAACTTTCAAAACTCTATAGAAATAACACCACTGGTCGGAATGACGTGAAATTGCAACGGAATATATATGAGAAGGGGGAAAACGCATGACAGAAGAAAAAAAATAGTGTGAAAATTGATGAATAGATGGCGCTGTATGTGTCAGAATACGTAAATGAAAACACCTGTCATGCACACGACCCATTGAAACTGATATAAACACGCCGTGTATACGGCTCTTCCTCCTTTCGCGTCTGCGACGTTCGCCATGACCGTCTCATTGCAGGATCGCGCTCTGCTTGTATAGCTGTATTTCTAGAATGACGACTGTGCACACGCCGCTCTGCAGTAGTTCCGGACACTGAAGCCGCTCTGCAGAAGTTCCGGACACTGAACGGTTTGAAAAAAGGCGGTGGTCCGGTGACTGCCTGGGTCTGGAGAAAACTGATCGGAAACTAGAAAAGACGGTTCTTTTGGTGTGCAACCTGGAAGAGGGAGGAAACGAATTCATTCGACATCAGTGGACGCAGTGGCCACAGCCATGCAGGTAGAAGCGCCTAGAGCTTAGAACTACTTGAACCTAACTAACATAAGGACATCACACACATCCATGCCCGAGGCAGGATTCGAACCTGCGACCGTAGCAGTCGCGCGGTTCCGGACTGGGCGCGTAGTACCGCACGGGCCACCGTGGCCGGCTAACAAGTGGTGGTGTGCCCGAACATAGAACATACCCGTGAGCGTGGTGCGTAAAATCTTGCGAATCCTTTGCTATCCACTCAGAATTACCCATGTGCACGAGTTGCTTCCTGTTGACCTGCCAGCAAGAGAGACCTTCGCTTTAGAATTTCTTGCTCACATGGAAGTGGACAATGATTGGCTCTGGATGCTTTTGTGGACAGACGAAGCCCTCTTCCATACCACGGGATACGTCAATAAACAGAATTGTCGAATGTGGGCAACGGAAAATCCACACGCAAATCAACTAGTGCCACTTCATCCTGAAAAGGTCACTATGTGATGCGGGGTTTACGGCATCATTGATCATAGGGTCATATTTTCTCGAAGAGACAGGTGGTTCCGGTCCTGTTAGCTGCATTGAAGGCAGGCATTGCGCAACACATTCTGAACGAGACTCCGGAAACACTTCGATCAGTTGTGGAACATGCTATTTCTCGATTTCAAGTTGTTGCAGAAAACGGTGGACAGCGTACCGAACATGCTTTGCGCCAGTCACACGGAAATTAATAATCCGATTTTATTTTGGTTGATGCTTTTTATGCAGTTATTGGCCTCAGGACAGTTAAAAACCGATTTTTCCCATCCGATGTGATATGACCTTGTCGTGGTGAATGGGCTCACGTAACTAACAGTATCACACCTGTACACCCATGCACACAGAGTAGTACAACGTGTTTAACGTGAAACTTACACCTTAGGTATTGTTATACGATTCATTTGTCATTTGTAGTCGACCACTATTAAATTATGATGCTTACAGCGCCATCTATTGCTACATTTTGTAACTATTTCTTTTTCTTCTGCCATACGCTTCCCTCCTTCTACGATAATATTCCATCGCAATTTGTCGTCGTTCTGACCAGTGGCGTTATTTCTACAGGTGTTTGAAAGTTCAACTTTAATTATAATCACCATGTAATGGCACCCACGGGCTGGAGCAGCATTGTACTGAATGTAAGCCAGCAGCACATTTGGATTACTATAGAACATACTACCTTCATTTATAATCTGCAAGTGCTCTACACGAATGAAGACAGAAATTTTAAGCAAATTTTAACTTACGCATCCAAACTAAAAGTTTATCTTGGTACTAGCTTGAAGAAGCCTATGCACGTTACCTGGCAGTAGGGATCTTCCTGGCGTAGCTAGCTCGTTTGCTCCATCTTTGCCAACGAGCGTCGAGTAACGGCGGTAACACAACAACAAAAGCCGTTTTGCATTCTCCATTTCAACACGTGCAGTTCACTTACTCCTGTGCGGCGTGATTTCCGTCGTCAGTACAGCACTGAACCTCCTACACTCCAAAGCATTCGACGATGGCACCAGCAATTTCAAGGCACTGGATGGTAGCGTAAGGGAAGATCTGCACGCCGCCCCCACGAGACTGTTCGAGATGTGGAGGGCATTCAACAGAGTTTTGTGCGTAGTCCATAGATCTCCACTCGTCAAGCTTGCTGACAGTTTGCCGTTCCTGACTTATCTGCCTGGCGTGTTTTGCAGCGTCGTTTGTGTTCCAAATCAATACTGCCCTCATTTGCTATGTTCCCTTCATCATGGTGGCAAAGAACAACGTATAGAACATAACTATCTCTGAAAGATACCGATACTTCAGACACGACTACAATTTTGTTGGCCAGCGTCTGTTATAGTTCGTTATGATCCCTGTACTGAACATGGCTTTACATCACAGTTTTAAGACTGCTGGTATTATTGGGATCCTTTGACGGAACTAGTGGAAGACTCAGTTATAAATGGTTTCGTGTGGTGGATGTTACGATGATCTACTGTTGTCTGTTGTCGCTTACAGTACATCCCATGCCTGGCAGGCGTCGCCAAATGTGGAGTGAACGCTCATTTTACTCGTGTGTGATACGGTTCGCACGTTATCAGTTACCCACCGGTAACGCTCGCTATTATAACAACGTCTGGGTCTTGTGAACTCATTTTGGGCGTTAAGTATTCAGTGACGATGATACGTTTCGTATACGCAGAAACGTGAACCGCCACAATGTAAGAATATAAGGAATACAATAGCCACGTACCGTATTCGAGCACGAGAGAGACTTTCCGAAGTTTCACATGTTTTGCACTGTTTCCTGAGAAAAGATGTTTGCAAGAATCAAGTATCTGCATTTAGTTGGACATCACGGTGTTTCCACAACTGGGAGAACTTTCCGAAAATGTCGTTTTCCAAGTACAAAGACGTAAGAATATTTCTTAGCAATCAGCTGCCCCAACGATAGAGCGGCCGTAAGAAGGAAGGAAGGAAGATTAGGGTTCCACGTCCCGTCGATATCGAGGTCATTGGGGACAGTAGGTTGTAAGAGACGTGTAGCTCCCGCATCGCACCGTTGCTCACCACGGCCGCCTGGTCTCACGATATGTGATGATTTTCATTTTGTGGGATTTGCGAAAGTCTCTGTCTCTGTTCATCCAGTTCCAAGAACTTTGGGTAAACCGACACCGCAAAGCAAGGGCAGTGATTACAGCAGCTCTGTACATCCTCACAAAAGGACGGAACGAGTTTCGTTATCAACTGGGTGTTTGTCGTGCGACTGGTGGAAGGCACATTGGGCGTTTTGTGAAAGGCAGATGAAATCTTAAATCCTAAACGTAATTGCAAAAAGCTCGTCAATATTATGTGTAAAATTTTTAGAAAGCGTTCTATCAATGGAGCGTAAACAGCGATCGGAATAAAATGTTAAAATTCAGTAAAACAGTCTCGATCGCAACAGATGTTTATTTTGGTTCGCAACCGGTTTCGGTCTATAATTTACACCATCTTCAGGCCCTATACACTGCAGTACAATTGTAATACATATTCACTAGGATTTCTGTACAAAGAGATGGTAATATGGCTAAAAAAAAATAGTACGATGTTATACCCATGATGGCGGCTGGCGGCAGTGGATGGAGCAATATCCTTAAGAGCACGGACGGCAGTTGCTGATTAAGACAGCACTACTCGAGAATATATAAGTTTCGCCCATAGCATACAGCGTTATATCATGGACAATTAATCATGCACTTCTTACGTGAGACATGTTACACTGAGTGGTGTAGTCAAATGTACAAGAAAAATAGAGACAAGATAAAGATGTTTGATTTGTAGGGCGCTCAACTGCGCGGTCATCAGCGCCCGTACACAATCCCAATCTGTACACAGTCCAGTCTAACCACTTTCATGAATGATGATGGAAAGATGAGGGCAACACAAACAGCCAGTCTCCGGGCAGAGAATAGATACAAGAATTACATATATGAAGGTTCACAACTCATCCTATCATGATTATATTAAAGAACCGAAATGACAGACATGATTTGATCGTTCTTGTATGTAGACTGCCTTCTATGGGCATTTATACGAACCCGTTGAAAGCAATCATAGCAGAGATGACTGTATTTGATTACCATAGCAATGGCTTGCGTGTATCGATAGTTACGCTCCAGAGAGGCCCACACAGACACTATCGCAGAGGACGGAACGCTGAAGAAGCAGCCTCTGTCTGATGGCTTGGAAGTCGATCGTCGTGTTTCAGCTT
Organism: Schistocerca gregaria; assembly: GCF_023897955.1. Classification (NCBI taxonomy): domain Eukaryota; kingdom Metazoa; phylum Arthropoda; class Insecta; order Orthoptera; family Acrididae; genus Schistocerca; species Schistocerca gregaria. The sequence continues at coordinate 359,528,696 of NC_064920.1, read as the reverse complement.
TGACAGACGACAGCAGCGAAGAAACTGACTGCCACAAATTCGGACTCCAGTGGTCAGAATAAGCCACTGAAGCAATCCATCACATGGATTGTATACTACTGTCAAACAACCTGATGATAAACTTGGACAAATGGCGACTCCAAAACCAAAAACTATTTAGCATTAACGTAATATTTGCTATAATATAGCAGTACATTGGTCTTATAAATAAATTCTTTGAAACAACATGACAAGATAATCAAAAAATTATAAATTTGTCGTCGCGTTAACTCACGACATAAAATTGTGTAAATAAAAGAAACACATTTGGAATATGCAAAATACGCGTCAATTTACCGTCAACTCTAACTGCTGCCTGACTATCCATGTAAAGACTGTTAATTGCTTGCAAAAGTTTGCCTCCTATTCCATAATCTCGTAGAACAGACAATAACTTCCTCCTAGGAACCCGGTCATATGCCTTTTCTAGATCTATAAAGCATAGATACAGTTCCCTATTCCACTCATAACACTTCTCCATTATTTGCCGTAAGCTTAAGATCTGGTCCTGACAACCTCTCAGAGGCCTAAACCCACACTGATTTTCATCCAATTGGTCCTCAACTAATACTCACACTCTCCTTTCAACAATACCTGAGAAGATTTTACCCACAACGCTGATTAAAGAGATACCTCTGTAGTTGTTACAATCTTTCCTGTTTCCATGTTTAAAGATTGGTGTGATTACTGCTTTTGTCCAGTCTAATGGAACCTGTCCCGACTCCCAGGCCATTTCAATTATCCTGTGCAGCCATTTAAGACCTGACATTCCATTGTGTTTGATGAGTTCCGACTTAATTTCATCCACCCCAGCTGCTTTATTGCACTGCAATCTATTGACCATTTTCTCCACTTCCTCAAATGTGATCCTATTTCCATCATAATTCCTATCCCATTCTACCTCGAAATCTGATATTTTAAATAAAACTGCCGTAGTCAATCTTTTTAACACTAATGTAGTTCACACTTTATTTCGTAAATTACAACAGTTCAATAGCACTCCTGTATCTCATATTAGAAAATTTACTAAAACGACTTATATAAACATGTAATGTTAGTTAGGTTTAAGTAGTTCTAAGTTCTAGGGGACTGATGACCTCAGAAGTTAAGTCCCATAATGCTCAGAGCCATTTGAACCATTTTTAGATGACGTTCAACAAGCATTCGCCATACCCACACCCTGTCATCGGTTCGCCAATTGTGTACCATGATTTGTGACTCCACTGTTCAATCGCCCAATGTTTACTGTCCTTACACCATCGAGACGTCCTTTGCCATTTACTGGCGTGATGTGTGGCTTATGAGCAGCCGCTCGACCATGAAATCCAAGTTTTCTCACCTTCCGCCTGTCATAGTACTTGCAGTGGATCCTGAAGCAGTTTGGAATTCCTGCGTGATGGTCTGGATAGATGTCTGCCTATTACTCATTACGACCCTCTTCTATTGTCGGCGGTCTGTGTCAGTCAACAAACAAGGTCTGCCTGTACGAGTTTGTGCTGTACGTGTCCCTTCACGTTTCCACTTCACTATCACATCGGAAACAGGGGACCTAGGGATGTTTTGGAGTGAGGAAATCTCGCTCACAGACGTATGACACAATTGACAGTCAATCACCCGACCACGTTCGAAGTCCGTGAGTTCCGCGGAGCGCGCCCCATCCTGCTCTCTCACGATGTCGAATGACTACCGACGTCTCTGTTATGGAGTACCTGGCAGTAGGTGGCAGCACAATGCACCTAATGTGAAGAAGTACGTTTTTGTGGGTGTCCGGATACTTTTGATCACAACGTGTAAGTAATGCTTCTAGCCTTGTCACTGCGTAGTTCGCACCGAAGGATATGGATTTGTCCGCTTGTTAGTTAGTTTTCTAATTTGTATGAAGGACTGTTGGTTGTACGCCCATGTCTGTTCGGCACAAGATCTTCCTTTACCAAATCTTGCTTGGTATTCGTCGATATGGCTTTCAGTCTGCTTGTCTACCGTCTATTAACGGGAGTTTTGAGAGGATATTGCAAGTGACTGATGTGCCCCTGTAGTTACTCATACCATTGAGGTTTCCCTCCTTGTGTAATGTGCATATGATCGCCGTATTCCAACCCTCTGGTTACTTCCTCTTTTACCAGTTCGTTCACGAGCATTGTGATGTTTAAACCCATACTTGCCCTTCCCCTGTCTTGTTATTACTCTTGATCCCATTCACCGCTCTTACTTTCTATTCTTGTGGTATCTCCTCCGACTGTTAATACTCTTTAGACCCGCACCTTTCTAGTTTTCTGAGAGGAATTACAAAGTTCATTAGTTCCTCAACGTTTGCTGTTAACATTTCACTGCCATCTTTCTTATTTACTGCCACTACCAGTAAATGGCAATGCCGCGTGGCTAGGGCCTCCCGTCGGGTAGACCGCTCGCCTGGTGCAAGTCTTTCGAGTTGACGGCACTTCGGCGACATGCGTGTCGATGGGGATGAAATGATGATGATAAGGACAACACAACACCCAGTCCCTGAGCGGAGAAAATCTCCGACCCAACCGGGAATCGAACCCGGGCCGTTAGGTATGACATTCCGTCGCGCTGACCACTCAGCTACCAGGGGCGGACGGCATTACCAGTATTATCGCTGAAGATTAAGCCTCTGTTACCGTATCTTCTCATTCTGCTTGTGAACACTCTGTAGAGCTGCCTTACGTCACTTTTTTTCTGTAGTTTTCTTCTCGTTCAACCAGTTTGGCTTCACTTGTTCCCCTTTTGTCCCATGGCACAATGTTTGCTGTCTGCTTTATAGTTTCTCGGTTAGTCTCTCTCTCGTTGCTGTTCCACCTCTTTCAGGTTTCTTGTCCGTTTTCCAGGTCACTTTTGCCCCCCTGTCCCCGTTATCTGCCCTCAGTTAACTTTCTGATATAGCCCTTCTCTTGTGATACTTCTTCCCATGCCTCATGTGTATCCATACCTCTAGTTGTCACTGTAGCCGTACAACTGACATTGATGAGTAAACACAGTCGAGGCAGAAGCGAGCGTACTGAATGCGAGCTTGAGGACGAACATAAAATAGGATATTACTGTTGTCAACAGCAAGTATCCTGAGTAAAAAGAACAGGTTTGTTTCCAGACAAGACACACAGCGCTCACCGTCGACATCTGCATTGCTGTGCAGATTTTTCAGTGTAATGCAGGTACTGATATATATGGGGAAAGAAATCAAACGAAAAATTACGCTGTAACGAGCTATTGTAGGCCACAGGTTCTTTATACATACATACTCAGAGATTGTCCCTGAACAGCCTCCGAAATTTTAATGGTTGAGTTTACCTCAGTGGTATGAACTCTCGTTATATTTCATCATCATTTGATAGTCTTTTGTCAGTCGAGTAGACTGCAGCTGGGTGGAGCATCTGGCGTGTAAACCGGCAAATAGATGAACACATTCTGAAATGTATGTGGATGTTTATTTTTCAATTTACCAATCAGATACATGACCAAGATGTGACTATGTCGACCGTCTTACCATTCATTTGCTACATAAACTGTAGAATAGATACATGACCAAGATGTGACCTTGTCGACCGTCCTATCATTCATTTGTTACTTAAACTGTAGAATACAGTCCAATTTTGTGATTACTGTTAAGTACATTTCTTTCTTTTGGGAAGTAGTTACTGCAAGAGGAAGACGATGCACTGCCAAGCGCTATAACGTGTGATGGAAGATCCAGGAAGCTGTCAGTGGTGATTCCCCTTGGCGACAGTCGAAAACGATGAGCAAGTGGGTGCTTGTGCGCTGATTAGTTGACCTCGTGCTGCGTGAGGTTCATAACAACTTCGCTACATTGCAAGCGAATAATTATGCCCGAAGCACCTTCGCTAAGTTCGTGCACATATGTAACAAAAATCTCAGAGACTATTCTGTAACGAATCACAGTAGGCCACAGGTTCCTTAGACACACATTAAAAAAAGTTTTGTATCACCCCAGTTTCCAAAACTGCTGAAGATAACACGTTGACTGTGGATATTGTATCACAGACACTGTCACTTTGACTGTTCAGAGACGTCACTAAACCCGCCCAAACAACCATGCATGAGCAGCGCCTGTTACACGGAGGGGGTCCGACAGCTGATAAATTCCAGTCATTCCACCAGGAAGAAGGTACACGATTTGTGTTGTCTGTAATTCAACCATGCCTAGATGGTCAAAACCGCTGTTCGATCGCGTCCGCATTGTTACTTCGTGCCAGGAAGGGCTCTCAACTAGGGAAGTCTCCAGGAGTCTCGGAGTGAACCAAAGCGATGTTGTTCGGACATGGAGGAGATACAGAGAGACAGGAACTGTCGATGACATGAATCTCTCAGGCCGCCCAAGGGCTACTCCTGCAGTGGATGACCGCTGCCTACGGATTATGGCTCGGAGGAACCCTGACAACTAAGCCACCATATTGAATGATGCTTATCGTGCAACACAGGACGACGACTTACAACTCAAACTGTGCCCAATAGGCTGCATAATGCGCAACTTCACTCCTGACGTCCATGGCGAGGTCCATCTTTGCAACCACGACACCATGCAGCGTGGTACAGATGGACCCAACAACATGCCGCATGGACCGCTCAGGATTTGCATCACGTTCTCTTCACCGATAAGTGTCGCATATGCCCTAAATCAGACAATCGTCGGAAACGTGTTTGAAGGCAACCCGGTCAGACTGAATGCCTGTGACACACTGTCCAGCGAGTGCAGCAAAGTGGAGGTTCTCTACTATTTTGTTTTTAAAGTCCTGTATTCATCTGACCAGAAGCCCTGTTCCTTCTGCCACCGAACTTCACTAATTCGCACTACATCTAAATTTGACCTATCATTTCCTTCTTTAAATATTCTAACGTATCGGCCCGATTAAGGGACCTAGATGAATGGAACAATATTTACTTTCAAATGTGACAGTCTTCTTTTTATTCCGTCTGGAGGCGATGGGTGACATTTGCTGCCACTTCATGATAATTATCCTTTACCTCATCTTACAGACCAAGAATGACGAAACTCAGCAATTGGAGTAATAATGAGGAGTCATCCTGTTTCTCTAGAGAGGAGGGGGAGGGTATTCTTCATTTTTCCGCCACATTTTAGTCACACAGTTGCCTGAGAGACATGGGTGACTTTGTCTTTGATCGTAAACTTGCATGATCCCTCACAGTGGAACGGTCACATTGGAAGGGAAACGTGGTGACAAGTACCAGGATATATTGTAACCTTGAAAATAGGTCACGCATTTGTCGTGAGCGGTGACCTTAACATCTTAGAACCCGCCTTGACCCAGTACTGAGACTCCCGATGATTATAACATGTAAATAACATTGATGAAATATTCTCAGATTATCAGCCGGGTCATGGTGTCGAAACGTTTCGATGAGTTTCCTACTCGTCATTTTAGGCGAAGATCTTGACCTGAAGATAACGAGTAGGAAACTCTCGAAATAATGCAAGAAGACGACGCCACGGATCGGCTGAAACACAAGATTTGATCACTGAAATTCGACGAGAAAGACTACTTTCCCCTGTGAAATAAATTATGGAACAGATTGGATGTGGTAGACACATAAGAACGAAAAAGAGAATCCTAAAATAGGAAAAGGTCGAGAGTAACGTAAAACTTATAACTTTAAAAAAAGGTTAATAGAAACCAGAAAAACGTACCGAGGAGCCGATAAGTGCAATCTGCAGAAAAATTTCAGATTTACCTTGAGGCTAGTTTCGTCATACATTACATGTGACTCTTTGCCACTTATCCATACCGTACCAGTGAAGTCCTTGTTTATCTGCGTTTGATGCAAGACTTTATCAATACCGGATAGTGATAGCGTTGAAAACAGTTGTTGCATCACTGGATCCACTGTTGTCTTGTGCCTAGGCCTATACCGCCTCACTTCCCCATACTGATATGCATGCGATCTTACGTAAAGAGGTTGTAAAACTCCCATCCAAGTTTCACATTACTCTTCTTCTCATCTCCAGTTCCAATCTTATTGGCCTGCCGGGGTGGCCGAGCGGTTCTAGGCGCTACAGTCTGGAACCGCGCGACCGCTACGGTCTCAGGTTCGAATCCTGCCTCGGGCATGGGTATGTGTGATGTACTTAGGTTAGTTAGGTTTAAGTAGTTTTAAATACTAGGGGACTGATGACCTCAGAAGTTAAGCCCCATAGTGCTCAGAGCCACTTAAACCTCAATCTTATTCCCGTCCTAGTCTACCTTTCCCTAGCGAACGGGTCATAAATCTCTATTTACCACGTAACCAGTCGCATCAGTTTCAGTAATGCTGTGATTGTTTCTCGTGATTGAACTATGATATGGAAAATTACAGCTTCAAATTAAAACAGTTCGTTATGGCTAACGTACTTTTTATTTATTGATTTATTGCTTCATTTCCTACACAAACATGAACTGAAAGAAACATATTGTCAGAAAATGCTTATTTGGCACGCTTTTATTAAATTAGTCGGGACTGAAGTTTCAAGTCGCTTAGAAACCTAACACGAATAATTTTGCCACTCTCTAGCACGATATCAATAACAGTAATTATTTTTATGATAATTATAATTTTGTCTGACACAATGACCCGGTGCAAATCTTTTAATAGGATGCGAATTGAGTGTCCACCAGTGCAGTTTAACACAGAGTCCGAAACAGATGTCGTTCCTAATAACCCTTCACATCGGTGAGGGGTGAAAGCTAGATGAAAGGCAGTGCCAAAAGTTCGATGCTGCGATCAGGATTTGATCCCGCGGCATCTGGGTTTCCAGGTACGCACTTTACCGCTACATCATCGTGCTCGCTATTTTGGTGATTAACCTATCTTAATTAAAAAATTAAGCCCAGCCGCCAAACACTGCAAAAAACTTCAGTACATAATTCTTAAAATATTATTTTTTGCTGCTGGATACATGTTGACCAGCTGTCGCTACATGACTGTCAATACTTGACATTCCTGCGATTTGAGAAGTCGCCAGAAGCACCACGTGGTTCGGTTCCTTTTGCCTGCCTGGATAACTGAGGCAGATTAGGGACATGCAAGTCATCGAAGTGGCGTCCAATTGAAGCAGTTGCACCTGGTCATTGAGCCACGCAAAATTATTAACTCGGTATGCAACCTCATGAGAGAAAAAGTCTAAGAGAAGTGCCAAAAAATGTTAAATAGCTGTGCTTTGTGAAGATACAGATCTTCACAGGGTGTTAAGGTGCATCGAAACGAATGTGGAAGCGAGACTTAAGCATAGAAGGATTATCAATGATGTGTCGATTATCTGCTTCAACCGTCACACAACTGGTCAGACTGCAGTAAGCCGTCAGATATGACATTCCCGGCACAGAAACTGGTAGACGCTGCGTGTCAAAAAATTACTACAGGTCGTGGCTGTTCGGTGACTTAGTGACGTGGCGCAGTGGTAAGACACTGGATTTACATTCGGGAGGACGACGGTTCAAATCCCTGACGGTCACACGATTTTCGTTTCCCAGGGTTTCCCGAAATTGCTTAACACGACCGATTTTTCTCTTATCCATCCCCAATTCAATAATTTCCGCAAAGAAACTCTGTCTCGAAACCTGTCAAAAAACCCAAAAAGATTCTGGTCACACATAAAGCACACCAGTGGCAAGACGCAATCAATACCTTCACTGCGCGGTAACAACGTAGAAGTCATTGATGACAGTGCCACTAAAGCAGAGTTATTAAACACGATTTTCCGAAATTCCGTCACCAAAGAAGACGAAGTAAATATTCCTGAATTCCAATCAAGAACAACTGCCAAGATGAGAAACATACAAATAGATATCCTCAGTGTCGCAAAGCAGTTTAAATCACTTAATAAAAGCAAGGCTTCCGGTCCAGATTGTATACAAGTCAGGTTCCTCTAAGAGTATACTGATACAATAGCTTCATATTTAGCAATTATGTACAACCGCTCGCTCACAGAAAGATCCGCACCTAAAGACTGGAAATTTGCTCAAGTCACACCAATACCCAAAAAGGGAAGTAGGAGTAATACGTTGAATTACAGGACTATATCACTAATGTCTATTTGCAGTAGGGGTTTGGAACATATACTGCATTCGAACATTATCAAGTACCTCGAAGAAAACGATTTATTGACAACATAGTTAGCACGGATTCAGAAAATATCGTTCTTGCGAAACACAACTAGCTCTTTATACTCATGAAGTAATGAGTGCTATCGACAGCGGATGTCAAATTGATTCCATATTTTTAGATTTACAAAAGGCTTTCGACACAGTTCCTCACAAGCGTCTTCTAACCAAACTGCGTGCCTATGGATTATCGCCTCAGTTTTGCGACTGGATTCCTGATTTCCTCTAAGAAAGGTTACAGTTCGTAGTAATAGACGGAAAGTCATCAAGCAAAACTGAAATAATATCCGGCGTTGCCCAAGGAAGTGTTATAGGCGCTCCATTGTTCCTGATCTATATTAACGTCATAGGAGACAATCTCAGTAGCCATCTTAGTTTGTTTGCAGATGATGCTGTCATTTACCGTCTTGTAAATTCATCAAATGACTAAAACGAATTGCAAAATGATTTAGATAAGATATCTGTGTGGTACGAAAAGTGGCAGTTGACCCTGAATAAAGAAAAGTGTGTAGTTTTTCATATGAGTACTAGAATAAATCAGCTAAATTTCGATTACGCGATAAGTCACACAAATGTGAAGGCTGTAAATTCAACTAAATACTTAGGGATTACAATTACAAATACCCTAAATCGGTACGATCACATAGATAATATTGTGGGTAGAGCAAACCAAAGACTGCGATTCACTGGCAGAACACTTAGAAGGTGCAACAAGTCTACTAAAGAGACTGCTTACACCACGCTTGTCCATCCTATTCTGGAGTATTGCTGTGCGGAGCGGGATCCGCATCAGATGGGACTGACGGATGACATCGAAAAAGTACAAAGAAGGGCAGCTCGTTTTGTACTATCGCGAAGTAGGGAAGATAGTGCTACAGACATGACACGTGAGTTGGAGTGTCAATCATTAAAACAAAGACGTTTTTCATTGGGACGGGATCTTCTCATGAAATTTCAATCACCAGCATTCTCCTCCGATTGCGAAAACATTCTGTTGGCACCCACCTACATATTGAGAAATGATCATCACGATAAAATAAGAGAGATCAAGGCTCGCACAGAAAAATTTAAGTGCTCGTTTTCCCCGCGCGCAGTTCGAGAGTGGAACGGTAGAGAGACAGCATGAAGGTGGTTCATTGAACCCTCTGCCCGGCACTTCAGTGTGAATATCAGAGTAATCACGCAGATGTAGATGTCGAATCAAAACACCTTCAGCATTCTATATTTCCAGTTGTTATTTTATTCGAGGAAGCAGCTTCAGCGCTACATTACGTTGCATTCGGGCCCCCTGAACAACGTGTAGTAAGCACCTCTGGTCCAGTCAAAGTAGGGGCCAGAATTCTGTGACCGGTACGCGTAGATTTCTTCTGACTCAGCGATCCGTTCGATCATCACTTGTCGACTGGGCCTGCGCCCACTGGTAGTACACTGCGTACTACACTCGTACTTCCAGTACCCACAGCGGCCTGTAACGCCCCTAAACTGATCGTTGTTTAAGCATTGAAAAAAAACCTTACAACTGAATGGGTGTTTTCAACCTCTACTAAAAATGGGTAATTACATTGTATCTAAATGTGATGGACTGGAGGTTATTGCTCGTCAGGATAGAAACCTAAACCTTGGAAAGGGTGTGGATCTTATACTATAGGCATTGGTTAAGAAGCGATAGTCCGAAATTCCACTCTGAAGAGGGTGAAATAGGGGATGAAATGCTTTTTGAAAGGATGACGCTGTTGAGGGAATTTTGAAGCTAAAACTACGAAAACGGGTATTTGGTTTCTCAGCTGAAAAATAAAAAATACGGGTTTCAGTATTATTGGAAATTCAACCACTAACAGGGCAAAATAGTGGTCGAAAGTTCACTTGAAAATAAATAATTATTCCAGAACTACTAAAGAATTTTTAAGGCTACGTCTATGACAACTAGCACTTGACTTGTAAGTTAGAAATAACAAAATACGTGTTCAGTGTTTCTGGAAATTCAACCCCTAAGGGAGTGCAAGAGAGGATGAACATTATTAAGAAAATATTTCGTTACATTAAAAAAATTTAAAGCTACATGTATGAAAATTGGTATTTCATTTCTCCGTTTGATATGGAGAAATATTTGTTACAGGATGAAAGTTGCTATGGAAATACTTCCACCAGAACGCAAAAGGCATGCTTAACAAAAACTTTGGACTCCAGCTACCAGAATGACCTTTTAGTCAGAAGCACATTTGGAGACGGCTATGCTTATATGGCCTTGGTCGGCATGAAAAACTTAGAAAGAGTTACACTTTGTGAACAACATAAAAATTCGATTAAATAAAGACAAAAAAGAACACTGCTGGCCTTACAGTCTACATGAGTGAGGCAGCAGGCGCTAAGCTAGTTTACCACCTAGTAAGATTTGAAAAGAGACGCAAATTTTTTGTATAAAATTATGCATTATTCAAAGTTATGGCGAAGTTCAATTGAGGTCAAATAAAGCAAATATCTTTTTAGTCCCGGAAAAGATTAACTAGTAATAGAAGAGGGGTACAGCAAAATACAATGTTAGATACAAATTGGAAGGGGCTATTTGTTTGTGGAATTAAGGACGTTCTTTGGTCCAGTGGCTGTTTCCATAAAGGAGGCAGTCTAGCGATCCACCGTCGGAATCCTTTAAAAAGGGTGGGAATGACAGAAGACAGGGATGAGAATTCTCAATTCGCATATTTCACACATCTGTGGCCCGTGGCCTAGTGATTGGCGTTGCTGCCTCTGGATCACGGGTGACAGCTGCGACTCTGTGACCCCAGCCAACGCCCTCTTTTAGGTGGCGTTGCTCCAGTGCGACCCCCCCCCCCCCCCCCCACTCCCTGGAATGGCCTACCTAATTTATTGTTAGTGTTTCTAACGTCCCGTATTTCCGGCATAGTTCTACATGTCCCGCCGAGACAGACTCTGTATCATATTTCAACCTTGTTCGATTAATATTGTGAAATGTTTCGCGCTACAGCCAGCAAGCAAATATTATGTACGTACGTACCGCACGAAGATACGACAAGCTCGCTATCTGTCTGGTTTACATTATTCTGATTGTTTATTATCCATCTCGCTTTCTTCCTACAATTTCGTGTTTAACACTTTAGCTTGTATGCTAACTTGTTTAAATGCCATGTCAACGCGCGTTAACAATACTGAAAGAATTTTTTACGAGGGTCACTTCAAAATAAATGCACACTATTTTTGTAAAAATACAATTTTCATTTTGCCAGTGTGAAAGTTTTACAGTGTTTAGATCCATCCTTCCCGCTTGTTTTCAAACTTAGTTCAACCTATTCCCGTGAGTGGCGCCGTCACAGCATGTCTTCAAGATGGCTGCTACACTTGACGTTCGTCCGAGGCAACGTCCTGTCATAGAATTCCTATGCTGTGAAAACGAGACAGTGGGGAAAATCCACAAGAGGTTAAAGAAGGTGTATGGAGATGCTGCTGTTGATCGCAGTACAGTTAGTCAGTGGGCAAGCAGGATACGTGATGAAAGCTGGCAGGCAATATTGAGGATTGTCCTCGCAGTGGCAGGCCTCGTACTGCACACACTCCAGACAATGTGCAGAGGAGGAGGAGGAGGAGGGGGAGGAGATTAGTGTTTAACGTCCCGTCGACAACGAGGTCATTAGAGACGGAGCGCAAGCTCGGGTGAGGGAAGGATGGGGAAGGAAATCGGCCGTGCCCTTTCAAAGGAACCATCCCGGCATTTGCCTGAAGCGATTTAGGGAAATCACGGAATACCTAAATCAGGATGGCCGGAGACGGGATTGAACCGTCGTCCTCCCGAATGCGAGTCCAGTGAATGTGCAGAGAGTTAACGAATTGGTGACTGCTGACAGACGCATCACAGTGACGAATTGTCACGCAACGTTGTGATATGGGAAGTGCAGAATACTGAAAGAGTTAGCGTTAAAAATGGTTTGTGCCAGGTGGGTTCCCAGGATGTTGACAGTCACTCACAAAGAAACACGAAAAACGGTATGCAGCGAACTTTTGGAACAGTACGAGAAAGCTCGACTGAGTCGTGTTCGACCACATCGGAAAAAGCAGGATGTTTTGCTGTTGCACGATAATGCACAGCCACATATCAGACAAAAAACTATGAAAGCGATCACAAAACTCGGATGGACACCCGCCTTACAGTCCTGACCTGTCTCCATTTGACTGTCATCTCTTTGAGAAACTGAAAGACTCTCTTTGTGGAACAAGGTTTGAAGATTATGACTCGCTTGTGCACCCTGCCAAACAGTGGCTCTAAAAAGTTGGTCCAAAATTTTGCCGTGCCGGTATACAGGCGCTGGTTCCAAGATGGCGTAATGCACTTGAGAGGGATGGAAATTATGTGGAGAAATGAAAATATTGTTCCCAAAGGATGTACCTTCACACTTAAAAACTATTAAAAGATGGATTAAAAAATAGTGTGCATTTCTTTTGGAGTGACCCTCGTAATTTCATTCTTGATTGCTATTTTAGTTTAAAGCCACGTTCACTGATTTGCAAGAACTGCTGAGTGTTTAACGTGTCACGCTTGTGAAGTACTCCTAAAACTACAGACAGAATGAGTGATTTAAGTGACAGTGACACAGATAATTCATCCAGAAGTGGTGGAATACCTTCTAAGAAAGCCAAAATGCATACGAACTATAATCCGAACTGGGAAAATAATTATTCCTGATTAAGACATGTAAAAGATAATTCGTAGAAGGCGTAGTGTCGCCTGTGCACTAAAGATTTCTCTTGTGCTTATGGAGGCGTTGCTGATGTAAAACAACATGGATCTACGAAATCTCACATGACTGTAGTTAGCTAGAGCATCAAAGACCTTATCCAAATACTTCTCAAAGTGTGAACCATCTGTCTCGGAGACGAACAGGATTACTGCTGGAGAACGCGCATCTCTTTATCACACGATAAAGCATTCTCTTAGTTTCAATAGTGTGGTTTGTTCACACAAATTATTGCCATGTATCTGCAGTGGTTGAAAAATCACACTGTGGAAGAAAAATACAGAGGCTATTGTATGCGAAGTATTAGCCAAAGAATCTGTTAAAAATATTTTAAAGGGCAGCCAAGAAAAAATCTACACTACTGGCCATTAAAATTGCTACTCCAAGAAGAAATGCAGATTATAAACAGATATTCATTGGACAAATATGTTATACTAGAACTGACATGTGATTACATTTTCACGCAATTTGAGTGCATAGATCCTGAGAAATCAGTACCCAGAACAACCATCTCTGGTCGTAATAATGGCCTTGATACGCCTGGGCATTGAGTCAAACAGAGCTTGGATGGCGTGTACAGGTACAGCTGCCCATGCAGCTTCAACACGATACCACAGTTCATCAAGAGTAGTGACTGGCGTATTGTGACGAGCCAGTTGCTCGGCCACCATTGACCAGAAGTTTTCAATTGTTGAGAGATCTGGAAAATGTGCTGGCCAGGGCAACAGTTGAACATTTTCTGTATCCAGAAAGGCCCGTACAGGACCTGCAACATGTGATCGTGCATTATCCTGCTGAAATGTAGGATTTTGCAGGGATCGAATGAAGGGAAGAGCCGCGGGTCGTAACACATCTGAAATGTAACGTCCACTGTTCAAAGTACTGTCAATGCGAACTAGAGGTGTCCGAGACGTGTAACCAATGGCACCCATACCATCACGCCGGGTGATACGCCAGTATGGCGATGACGAATACACGCTTCCAGTGTGCGTTCACCTCGATGTCGCAAAACACGGATGCGACCAACATGGTTCTGTAAGCAGAACCTGGATTCATCCGAAAAAATTACGTTTTGCCATTCGTGCACCCAGGTTCGTCGTTGAGTACACCATCGCAGGCGCTCCTGTCTGTGATGCAGCGTCAAGGGTAACCGCAGGCATGGTGTCCGAGCTGATAGTCCACGCTGGTGCAAACGTCGTCGAACTGTTCGTGCAGATGGTTGTTGTCTTGCAAACGTCCCCATCTGTTGACTCAGGGATCGAGACGTGGCTGCACGATCCGTTACAGCCATGGGGATAAGACGCCGGTCATCTCGACTGCTAGTGATTGGGATCCAGCACCGCGTTCCGTATTACCCTCCTGATCCCACCGATTCCATATTCTGCTAACAGTCATTGGATCTCGACCACCGTGAGCACCAATATCGCGATACTATAAACGGCAATCGCGATAGGCTACAATTCGACCTTTATCGAAGTCGGAAACGTGATGGTACGCATTTCTCCTCCTTACACGAGGCATCACTACAACGTTTCACCAGGCAACGCCGGTCAACTGCTGCTTGTGTATGAGAAATCGGTTGGAAACATTCCTCATGTCAGCACGTTGTAGGTGTCGCCACCGGCGCCGACCTTGTGTGATTGCTCTGAAAAGCTAATCATTTGCATATCACAGCAAATTCTTCCTGTCGGTTAAATTTCGCGACTGTAGCACGTCATCTTCGTGGTGTAGCAATTTTAATGGCCAGTAGTGTATATTTTTCTAAAGCGACAGATGCAAAAAAAAAAAATCCAGTTTGCTTATGATTCTTTGATTATGTTGCTAGGATTATAAGCCGTGTACTGGAATTTGTAGAATGTAGCTATGAAAGTGCATATCAAGTTTCGAAGAGACATTGGAGAAGAATGTATTAGCTTCAAATTAAGTTTCTGCATTCGCCGCTGGCAACGCTAATGTAAACTTCAGAAAAAAACATTCCATTCATACACTTCTTTTAGCGGAAAAAGATATAATTATCAAAGCTGATTGCCCCGTACGTAATCTCCACAATGCTACAAAATACAGGTCTGATAAACTAGAAGTTGATGTAGAAAGTTTTATACTGAAAACATGCAGTCAGTTAAGTACAGCTGCGAAACTAAGCGCGAAATTTCTACTACTACTTGAAGCAAATGAAATGCAGTGGGAAGAAAAATAAAACATGTTACCTCGAAACTTATACACTATGTCGAAAGTGTGTTAAAATATGGCCTGCTCTCATTTTCTGGAGTATTTGTCGTTTCTGCATAACTTAATGTTTATGGTAGAAAGAACAATGAAGAAGATTGAATCAAATTCTCCGTCAGTTGTTGACATGCATTCTGAAATGCATGGGATTCAAAGAAATGGCTCTGAACACTATGGGACTTAACATCTGAGGTCATCAGTCCCCTAGAACTTAGAACTAATTAAACCTAACAAACCTTAGCTCATCACACACATCCATGCCCGACACAGGATTCGAACCTGCGACCATAGCGGTCGCACGGTTCCAGACTGAAGCGCCTAGAACCACTCGGCCACAACGGCAGGTGCTGCATGGGATTCGCGAAAAGATTGAGCAAAGAACAAAAGCCAACTCTTTCGGAAGTAAGACGAGAGAAATAATGGGCGAGTTAAACAATGACGCAAAGAATCTATTCGGAACGATTTTCTACAGTTCTGCACCAATTTTTTAGGATATTTGTTACCATGATATGATTTCATAGAAAACAACATCCTTTCCAAGACGCTGTTTTTAAACTTAAAATCACCAATAAATTACGACCATTTTGAAAAAGCTGCGGAACTTTTACGGATCGATCAACTGAAAATGGATCATCATCATCACCATCATCATCATTTAAGACTGATTATGCCTTTCAGCGTTCAGTCTGGAGCATAGCCCCCTTATAAAATTCCTCCATGATCCCCTAATCAGTGCTAACATTGGTGCCTCTTATGATATTAAACCTATTACTTCAAAATCATTCTTAACCGAATCCAGGTACGTTCTCCTTGGTCTGCCCCGACTCCTCCTATCGTCTACTGCTGAACCCATGAGTCTCTTGGGTAACCTCGCTTCTCCCATGCGTGTAACATGACCCCACCATCTAAGCCTGTTCGCCCTGACTGCTACATCTATAGAGTTCATTCCCAGTTTTTCTTTGATTTCCTCATTGTGGACACCCTCCTGCCATTGTTCCCATCTACTAGTACCTGAAATCATCCTAGCTGCTTTCATATCCGTAACCTCAGCCTTGTTGATAAGGTAACCTGAATCCACCCAGCTTTACTTCCCATACAACAAAGTTGGTCGAAGGATTGAACGGTGCACAGATAACTTAGTCTTGGTACTGACTTGCTTCTTGCAGAAGAGAGTAGATCGTAGCTGAGCGCTCACTGCATTAGCTTTGCTACACCTCGCTTCCAGTTCTTTCACTATGTTACCATCCTGTGAGAATATGCATCCTCAGTACTTGAAACCGTCCACCTGTTCTAACTTTGTTCCTCCTATTTGGCACTCAATCCGTTTATATTTCTTTCCCACTGACATTACTTTCGTTTTGGAGATGCTAATCTTCATACCATAGTCCTTACATTTCTGATTTAGCTCTGAAATATTACTTTGTAAACTTTCAATCGAATCTGCCATCAAGACTAAGTCATCCGCATATGCGAGACTGCTTATTTTGTGTTCACATATCTTAATCTCACCCAGCCAGTCTATTGTTTTCAACATATGATCCATACATAATATGAACAACAGTGGAGACAGGTTGCAGCCTTCTCTTACCCCTGAAACTACTCTGAACCATGAACTCAATTTACCGTCAACTCTAACTGCTGACTATCCATGTAAAGACTGTTAATTGCTTGCAAAAGTTTGCCTCCTATTCCATAATCTCGTAGAACAGACAATAACTTCCTCCTAGGAACCCGGTCATATGCCTTTTCTAGATCTATAAAGCATAGATACAGTTCCCTATTCCACTCATAACACTTCTCCATTATTTGCCGTAAGCTTAAGATATGGTCCTGACAACCTCTAAGAGGCCTAAACCCACACTGATTTTCATCCAATTGGTCCTCAACTAATACTCGCACTCTCCTTACAACAATACCTGAGAAGATTTTACCCACAACGCTGATTAAAGAGATGCTTCTGTAGTTGTTACAATCTTTTCTGTTTCCATGTTTAAAGATTGGTGTGATTACTGCTTTTGTCCAATCTGATAGAACCTGTCCCGACTCCCAGGCCATTTCAATTATCCTGTGTAGCCATTTAAGACCTGACATTCCACTGTGTTTGATGAGTTCCGACTTAATTTCATCCACCCCAGCTGCTTTATTGCACTGCAATCTATTGACCATTTTCTCCACTTCCTCAAATGTGATCCTATTTCCATCATCATTCCTATCCCATTCTACTTCGAAATTTGAAACATTGCTGATCGTATTTTCACCTACATTGAGCAACTCTTCAAAATATTCCCTCCATCTGCCCAAGGCATCCACAGGATTCACCAGCAGTTTTCCTGACCTGTCCAAAATACTTGTCATTTCCTTCTTACCTCCCTTTCGAAGACTGCTAATTACACTCCAGAATGGTTTTCCAGCAGCTTGACCCATAGTCTCCACCCTGTTTCCAAAGTCTTCCCAAGATTTCTTCTTGGATGCTGCAATTATCTGTTTGGCTTTGTTTCTTTTTTCAACATAACTTTCTCTGTCAACCTGAGTTCTAGTATGTAGCCATTTTTGATACGCCTTCTTTTTCCTTTTACAGGCTGCCTTGACTGTGTCATTCCACCAAGCTGTTTGCTTCACCCTACTTTTACACACTACTGTTCCAAGACATTCTTTAGCCACTTCTAGTACTGTGTCCCTGTACCTTGTCCATTCCTTTTCCAATGACTGTAATTAACTACATTCAACTAACTGGTACCGTTCTGAGATCGCTGTTATGTACTTGTGCCTGATTTCCTTATCCTGAAGTTTCTCCACTCTTATCCTCCTACATACGGACCTGACCTCCTGCACTTTCGGCCTCACAATCCCAATTTCACTGCAGATTAAATAATGATCAGTGTCATCAAAGAATCCCCTGAATACACGTGTGTTCCTCACAGCCTTCGTGAATTCCTGATCTGTTATTATATAGTCAATGACAGATCTGGTTCCCCTGCCTTCCCAAGTATACCGGTGAATGTTCTTATGTTTAAAAAAGGAATTTGTGATTACTAAGCCCATACTGGCACAGAAATCCAAGAGTTGTTTCCCGTTCCTGTTGGCCTCCATATCCTCTCCAAATTTAACCATAACCTTTTCATACCCTTCTGTTCGATTTCCAATCCTGGCATTAAAATCACCCATGAGCAGAACACTGTCCTTGTCCTTTACTCTAACAACTACATCACTGAGTGCCTCATAAAAACCATCCATCTTATCTAGATCTGTCCCTTCACAATGCGAATATACTGACACAATCCTAATTTTCTTGCTAGACACTGTCAAATCTATCCACATCAGTCGTTCGTTTACATACCTTACTGCAACTACGGGCAACGTATGAGTGGCCAAGTATGTGGTCCCGAATGTCGGGATACTAATTACTTTGGAATAAGGCTGGGCATCTTGGACATATTCTGAGTCGTGGTCACCTTTGTGCTCATACGGCAAAGACTACCAAATCCACCGGTTAGTCCCTCAACCATTAGGGGTAAAACTCAATGGGACTCAGGGCAATAAGGTTAGCAACCTGCTTCCCCGATACTTTAAATATGATGCTGGCAACAATCAGAGCAAAATGTCTCGGACCTTTGGAGGTGACGGAGTCCCACCTCTAACTGAAAAACTGAAGATGGATTCCTTACACAAATAATTTCAAATAATTAAAAAAAACCTGGACATGGCAGAGTGTTTTGATGACAAAAATAAGGGTGTGATTGAGAAATGGAAGAAAATAATGGCAGAGTTTTCCAATACTGGAATCCCTAACATTTTTCACGTCTTACCGTTCATCTTTAGTATCCCTAGAGCCAATTGCTTCGTAGAAAGTGTTTTTCACAGATGGCATTACAATGGACTGATGTACTACATGAATGCACCCGGAATTTGATAAAAAGTTAATTAAATGCCGTTTTAAACTATTAACTGCATTGATTTTTTGATCCGGGTAAAAAAAACGAAATACCGTTTTTCTTGTGCCTTACAGGGTAAAAAAAAATAATCTTGCAACAATAACCCGATTGTTTGTAGTTACCTTGCGCTCACCCCCCCCCCCCCCCTCTTCCTCAAGGATCCCTTCGGAGCCCGGAGGGTGAAGATGTTCGCCAGCCCTGCACAATGGTATCACTCACCTCCCCTCTGCCGGCCCCCAAAATTGGTTATAACCCCCTACTAATGACAGCCTGCGGAGAGAGAAGCAACACATGGTAGCTTCCGTTAGATTGACTTCCTAACTTCTGAGGAAAGCTACAGCTCATGAGCCATATCTTTTACCCGCCCTGCACTGCCTTTAAGACAAGTAAATTGGTGGATTTATTATTTAATATTAGCTAGGCTAATTTACCCCACATAATTCCATATTAACCCAACCATAATTCTTTGCCAATCACGAAAAGGTGCAAATATCTCTAATGCAAAACCCTTAAACAGCCAGGTTCCTATCAACAGAAAAGTATGGGGTGGTTATAATTAATCTGAGCTACTCACGTATGTCCAGTAATTATCGTATGACACCGAAACTTGTTGCGAATCCGTTCAAGCTGAACCAATTTATACTGGTAGAAATTAGTTCCAGTTGTGGCCACCAGGTGCAAATCTGGTGCTTTTCACGGTTTTTATAGCAGTATGACATCCACGTTGTCATTAGAAAAGCCATGACGTGAGTGAACAGTATGGCTGTCGAGAACAGATGCTGTGTGCTATTACTGAAACTGTTTTATGTGAACAGTAGCAATTACAGTACTGTTTTGAAAGCGTATCGCTACTGAAAGGTCCAAGGAAAGACCCAGTGTACAGAGTGCAGTGGAACGTACAGAAGTGCTGTATTTGGGGTTCTGTGTGTTGTACACGGCCGGCCGCAGTGGTCTAGCGGTTCTAGGCGCTCAGTCCGGAACCGCGCGACTGCTACGGTCGCAGGTTCGAATCCTGCCTCGGGCATGGATGTGTGTGATGTCCTTAGGTTAGTTAGGTTTAAGTAGTTCTAAGTTATAGGGGACTGATGACCACAGATGTTAAGTCCCATAGTGCTCAGAGCCATTTGAACCATTTTGTTGTACACGAAGAGCCATTTCACTCGTCGTATGTGACTGTGGTATTGATTCAAAAGCACCTTTACACTTGGTCCGTTCTTCTTTGAAGAGAATACACCCAGAGGGACTGTCACGAGTACTGTGAAGTCTGCTTAGTACCGAGAACTCCGTGTATAGTGTGTGACTTCCGCATTGGAAGAGCGCGACTATAAGGAAACCACCGCTTTCGTGGAGAATAGGGAAACGCCTCACTCCACTCGCTCAGAGAAATATCTGCTTAACGCAACACTCCACGAACGTGTTATTCCAGATATTTTCCGGATGCATGGCCTCCGAGATCACCTCATCTGAATACATGTGATTTTTGGCTCCGGGGATATCTAAAAGAAAACGTTTATCAGGGACACGTTCGGTCTCTACCTGATCTGAAGGACCAGTATATAGGAACACGTTGCAAAGATTCTAACTTTCAGGAAACATTCCTCACACACAAAGAAAGAAAATATCTTACGTGGACATGTGTCCGGAAACGCTTACTTTCCATGTTGGAGCTCATTTTATTACTTCTCTTCAAATCACATTAATCATGGAATGAAAACACACAGCAACAGAACGTGCCAGCGTGACTTCAAACACTTTGTTACAGGAAATGTTCAAAATGTCCTCCGTTAGCGAGGATACACGCATCCACCCTCCGTCGCATGGAATCACTGATGCGCTGATGCAGCCCTGGAGAATGGCGTATTGTATCACAGCCGTCCACAATTCGAGCACGAAGAGTCTCTACATTTGGTACCGGGGTTGCGTAGACAAGAGCTTTCAAATGCCCCCAGAAATGGAAGTCAAGAGGGTTGAGGTCAGGAGAGCGTGGAGGCCATGGAATTGGTCCGCCTCTACCAATCCACACCGAATTTGTTGTTGAGAAGCGTACGAACACTTCGACTGAAATGTGCTCCATCGTGCATGAACCACATGTTGTCTTGTAAAGGCACATGTTCTAGCAGCACATGTAGAGTATCCCGTATGAAATCATGATAACGTGCTCCATTGAGCGTAGGTGGAAGAAACTAAAATGAGCTTAAACATGGAAATTAAGCATTTCCGGGCACATGTCCACATAACATCTTTTCTTTATTTGTGTGTGAGGAATGTTTCCTGAAAGTTTGGCCGTACCTTTTTGTAACACTCTGTATATACAGGGTGAGCCACCTAACGTTACCGCTGGATATATTTCGTAAACCACATGAAATACTGACGAACCGATTCCACAGACCGAACGCGAGGAGAGGTGCTAGTGTAATTGTTTAACATAAACCATACAAAAATGCACGGAAGTATGTTTTTTAACACAAACCTACGTTTTTTAGAATGGAACCCCGTTAGTTTTGTTAGCACATTCGTAATCAGTGCCGTTTGTTGCATTGTAAAATGTTAATTACCTCTGGAGATATTGTAACCTAAAGTTGACGCTTGAGTACCACTCCTCCGCTGTTCGATCGTGTGTATCGGAGAGCACCGAATGACGTAGGGATCCAAAGGGAACGGTGATGGACCTTAGGTACAGAAGAGACTGTAACAGCACATTACATCCACATGCTAACACCTTTTTATTGGTCTTTTTCACTGACGCACATGTACATTACCATGAGGGGTGAGATACAAGTACACACGTGGTTTCTGTTTTCAATTACGGAGTGGAATAGAGTGTGTCCCGACGTGTCAGGCCAATAGATGTTCAATGTGGTGGCCATCATTTGCTGCACAAAATTGCAATCTCTGGCGTAATGAATGTCGTACACGCCGCAGTACATCTGGTGTAATTTCGCCGCAGGCTGCCACAATACGTTGTTTCATATTTTCATATCCTCTGGGGTTGTAGGCACATCACGGTACACATTCTCCTTTAACGGACCCCACAGAAAGAAGTCCAGAGGTGTAAGATCCGGAGAACGGGCTGGCCAATTTATGCGTCCTCCACGTCCTATCAAACGGCCATCGAACATCCTGTCAAGGGTCAACCTAGTGTTAATTGCGGAATGTGCAGGTGCACCATCATGATGATACCACATACGTCGACACGTTTCCAGTGGGACATTTTCGAGCAACGTTGGCAGATCATCCTGTAGAAACGCGATATATGTTGCACTGATTACATATTTGTTTATATGTTCAGATGTGCTAACAAAACTAACAGAGTTCCATTTAAAAAACGTAGGTTTGTGTTAAAAAACATACTTCCGTGCATTTATATATGGTTTGTATTAAACAATTACACTAGCCCCTCTCCTCATGTTCTGTCTGTGGAATCGGTTCGTGAGTATTTGATGTGGTTTACGAAATATATCCTGCGGTAACGTTAGGTGACTCACCCTGTATATATATATACCTGGTGGCCAAAATTGTAAGAATTTTTTCAGCGCAAATCGCTTCCATATTAATGAATTAGAATATCTACAAAGCCCACACTGGACCTTTGCGAGTAGCTTCACTTAAATTATAACCATCTAGTATGCAAAAGTCCGCAAAATGTACTCTGGTATACTTGTGTCATAGGGGATAAAATACCGTGTATATATATATATATATATATATATATATATATATATATATATATATATATATATATATATATATATATATATATATACTCCTGGAAATTGAAATATTTATTGACACATTCCTGGGGTCAGATACATCACATGATCACACTGACAGAACCACAGGCACATAGACACAGGCAACAGAGCATGCACAATGTCGGCACTAGTACAGTGTATATCCACCTTTCGCAGCAATGCAGGCTGCTATTCTCCCATGGAGACGATCGTAGAGATGCTGGATGTAGTCCTGTGGAACGGCTTGCCATGCCATTTCCACATGGCGCCTCAGTTGGACCAGCGTTCGTGCTGGACGTGCAGACCGCGTGAGACGACGCTTCATCCAGTCCCAAACATGCTCAGTGGGGGACAGATCCGGAGATCTTGCTGGCCAGGGTAGTTGACTTACACCTTCTAGAGCACGTTGGGTGGCACGGGATACATGCGGACGTGCATTGTCCTGTTGGAACAGCAAGTTCCCTGCCGGTCTAGGAATGGTAGAACGATGGGTTCGATGACGGTTTGGATGTACCGTGCACTATTCAGTGTCCCCTCGACGATCACCAGAGGTGTACGGCCAGTGTAGGAGATCGCTCCCCACACCATGATGCCGGGTGTTGGCCCTGTGTGCCTCGGTCGTATGCAGTCCTGATTGTGGCGCTCACCTGCACGGCGCCAAACACGCATACGACCATCATTGGCACCAAGGCAGAAGCGACTCTCATCGCTGAAGACGACACGTCTCCATTCGTCCCTCCATTCACGCCTGTCGCGACACCACTGGAGGCGGGCTGCACCATGTTGGGGCGTGAGCCTTCCGCCGACCACTGACGACAACATCGATATACTGTGGAGACCTCACGCCCCACGTGTTGAGCAATTCGGCGGTACGTCCACCCGGCCTGCCGCATGCCCACTATACGCCCTCGCTCAAAGTCCGTCAACTGCACATATGGTTCACGACCACGCTGTCGCGGCATGCTACCAGTGTTAAAGACTGCGATGGAGCTCCGTATGCCACGGCAAACTGGCTGACACTGACGGCGGCGGTGCACAAATGCTGCGCAGCTAGCGCCATTCGACGGCCAACACCGCGGTTCCTGGTGTGTCCGCTGTGCCGTGCGTGTGATCATTGCTTGTACAGCCCTCTCGCAGTGTCCGGAGCAAGTATGGTGGGTCTGACACACCGGTGTCAATGTGTTCTTTTTTCCATTTCCAGGAGTATATATATATATATATATATATATATATATATATATATATATATATATATATATATATGTGGAGGGGGGGGAGGGTAGGTACTGACATCAAACTAGGGGAGCCACACGCTTAGAACAACACACCGTAATTCTTCACTTTTTACTGACTACATTATGAACAGCACACAAAGCTCATAAACTTCCATCATTAGTCACTTTATTAAATTCATGTGAACAATAGACCACAGAACTCAGGAAGATTCTTATATTTCACAACCTTGGAGTAAGTCTCAAAATCAACAGTATCCTGCTTTTATCCTCCTTTCGCAGAAGGAGAGCTCCATAAAGAGGTATTGATTTACACAGCGTTATACAGGGTGAGTCACTAATTATTGCCACCAAGAAAAACTCCGAAAGTATGTTAGGAGCTGAAACGTTTGTGTGAAAATAGCTGGTAGCGGCTATCGCGACGAAGTCAATGATGTGTAACAGTAAGGTCTTTGAAGGTCAACGAAGGTCACAAAGATGGCATGAACGTCCTTTTACAGAAGGTGTTCGAAGTGTATCGGTATCAATTTGCAGAGTAGATAGTGCAAAGAAAAGAAACAAATGGACTGAGTGATATATCCGTCTTCTTAAAGAAGGACTGCTCCAATGACAAAGTCAGTGGCGTCTGTAGTTACGGATAGGTACATGAGTACTAAAATAAATCAGCTAAATTTAGATTACGCGGCAAGTCACACAAATCTGAAGACTGTAAATTCAGCTAAATACTTAGGGATTACAAATAACCTAAATTGGAACGATCACGTAGATAATGTTGCTGGTAGAGCAAACCAAAGACTGCGATTCATTGGCAGAACACTTAGAAGGTGCAACAGGTCTACTAAAGAGACTGCTTACACCACGCTTGTCCGCCCTATTCTGGAGGACTGCTGTGCAGTGTGAGATCCACATCAGGTGGTACTGACGGATGACATCGAAAAAGTACAAAGAAGGGCAGCTCGTTTTGTATTATCGCGAAATAGGGGA
This sequence comes from Schistocerca gregaria, assembly GCF_023897955.1. Lineage (NCBI taxonomy): Eukaryota > Metazoa > Arthropoda > Insecta > Orthoptera > Acrididae > Schistocerca > Schistocerca gregaria. Next base: position 359,503,678 of record NC_064920.1, on the reverse strand, counting down.
GATAGTGTCACAGACATGATACGTGAATTGGAGTGGCAATCATTAAACCAAAGGCGTTTTTCGTTGCGACGGGATCTTCCCATGAAATTTCAATCACCAGTTTTCTCCTCCGATTGCAAAATCATTCTGTTGCCGCCCACCTACATAGGGAGAAATGATCATCACGATAAAATAAAAGAAATCAGGGCCCGCACAGAAAATTTAATTGCTCGTTTTTCCCGCGTGCCGTTAGAGAGTGGAACAGTAGAGAGGCAGATTGATGGTGGTTCAATGAACCGTCTGCCAGGCACTTTATTGTGAATAGCAGGGTAATCACGTATATATAGGTGCCCATTCGGAGAGCGGTGAGCAAGGGCAGTTGCTTTTGTGAGCATCTCTTTGATGTTATCAAATGCCTGTTGCTTCTCTGCGAACCATTGAAGGCGGCGTTTACTGGTGTGTTTTTGACTGATAAGGCGTCCATTAATGGTAGGGGGTCACTGCTGTGTGAGGGAGCTGACAGCGATAAAAATTTATCATTCCTAGAAATCTACTTAATTTGTGGTAGTCAGTAGGAGGAGATAAGAGTCTGATGTAATCTGTTTTTTCAGGAATAGGACTGATGCAAATAGCGTCAATGTGGTGGCTAACAAACGTCATGAGGTGTTGACGTAATTGGCACTTAGTGTCGTTAATGATTACACAGTGACTTGCAAGCTTGTTGAAAATGATTTTGACATGCGCCTCATGTTCTGATGGTGAGGCAGAAAATATTATGACGTCATATAAATTTACGCATAATAGAACGGAAGATTGAAAAGGATGACTCCAATGAAATTCTGCGAGTTTCGTGCTGCGTTTTTCAAACTGTACGGGATGAAAAGAAACTAAAAGAGGCCAAATGGCGTTATAATGGCAATCTTAGGTATGTATCTTTCACACGTGGGAATTTGAATATTGGCTTTTTTACGGTCGTTGACTCTGAAGATTGATGTGTCTGCGAGAGAACGAGTGATGTCTTATAGATTGGCTGTCGGGTAGCTCTCTATGATCATCCGTGAGTTTAGGGCAGTTACCATCTTTCTCTAAAACGAGTTTCGTGGGGAGGCCCCAGCACTGTCTGAGGAGCAGATGATCCCTGCTTTAAGAAGTTCGTACACGGCAGCCTTTGCGGATGATAGTTTGTGAGGAGGGAGATGTCATAGTCGTTGTCACACAGAAGAACTGGGATGGTGACGATGTGATGCACTGTACTGTTCGGTAAGATGCTGTGGGAAAGGTGCATAGCATACGCAGAAACCACAGTAGAATCACTGTTCGGAACATGCACTGTATCCGGGAAAGACACTGAACTAACATTGTAATTGTCCTTGTTCGAGGTGGGGGAGCCCATCTGAGAGACATGCCTTGCTACAATCGTTGGACTCTCGGGTGGCAGTGGAGGAGTAGGCAGGGCTCTGTGACTTCGCTGGAGCTCGGCAAGGTCGAGCCATGCTGTTTGAAGTGAATTGTGATAACTTGATGAGCCGTTGGAGAGGATTGTTCTCCTCACTCATCCAAGCAATTGCAATGTGAGCAATGAAGAATTCATCCTGTACGGTATGGATCTTGTTGAGGATCGCAAAGCACCGACTAAGGGTTTCTAGTGAGTCAGTATCAACAGCGAAAGCGGAAGATGCTGTGACACTACGATCAGACGAAAGAGGTGTGTCACCAATGAAGCCGATGATAGTGTGGCAGCAGTAGTGGAACAACCAGGACGTGGCCCCAGGTTGCATTCTTGACAAATTTATTCAAGAGGGCAGATCCAAGATGGCGCCAATAGATGTCGCAATGTCGTTATGGTATGAAGTTCAAATTTTGGCAGCAAGATAGGTCAACTGGGCTACCTCCACTAAGCTAACCTCTCCCCTCCCCCTCCCCTTCCCTCCCCCAGAAGATGCCGGGAAGTTCAGATTCCAGCAGGACAATGCAACACACAATGGCTACCACCACTAATCTAAGAAAATTGTAGGAAGAAAGGTCACTTGGGCTACCTCCACTAACCTAAGTCATCCAACTGCCAATTCTGCCTAGGAAATGGCGGGAAAAGGACTCAGCCTGTGTTGGATAGGATGGATGTAAGTCTTTATTTAAACAATTAGAGGCAGTAGCTCCATCCACCGTGTCCACCATGAGGTCCGTGGTCCAACTGACCTAGTACATGGTACTGCCACCAGAGTGTGCTCATATCCCGTGACTGTCTGGAGGGGAAAAATGGCAGGAAAATGTCAGATTGTGTTGGACTGTTGGAGAGAGGGAGGTGTGTACGTTATTTATTTTCGAGCAATTTATTTAGGAATGGATTTGACTTAGTATATTATTGCACCGATACAAAACACTCCCCCTGCCATGCTTGGGGGTCACAATACACAGCAAACAAACACGCAAACAACTCGTAAATTACGGAAATAATGCAGTACACTGGTGTGCAGACAAACTCACTAATTATAAACTGTCGAAATTATGTATACATTTTATTTAGGGACAGATTTCACGTAGTTTATTTATTACACTGATACAAAACACTCACCCTCACGTGCTTGAGGCCGCAGTAAATAATCTACAGACCTACAAGCTACTCGTAATTCACCTAATTAATGCAGTGCACTGATGTGTAGAGGCGGAAACAATTCCTAAATTGTCAACATAATTCATGTAAAATGCTCTGCAGACACGTTTGCTAATCGTCAACTTTCGAAATCATGAATTGCACAGCCTACAGACCTGCTCTCAAAATAATGCAACAGATATGTAGACAACTCGTAAACCGCCAAAAAATAATGCCTATGTAATGCTATTCAAACACACTCACAACACTTAAACACCCAAAGATAATGTAGTGCACAAACACTCAGTGCACGTAAAAAACACATGCGCTTTGCCGGGCCACCCGGACACAAGTCAGCGCTGTCACGCCGCTGCCGATGGCAAGAGAAAGTCGCGTCTACAGTTGGAGTTCGTTGAGTGTCATACTGACGTCACGTGTCTATTTGAATAAACGCCATTGCTGGCACGTACCTCTCTCTACCTGCAGTCCAGCGAAGACCGAATTGCCAAGTGACCCAACCTCTCAGACGCTGCAGAAATGCGACCAGGACGTGTTTACGAAAACAGCAGAGAATAACACCGATTGCATTCTTCCCAATAGTCCTAACAAGACATCACGTGTTCTCTTCCGGGAAATCGTGACGTCCTGCAGTCAACATATGACTCAAAAACGTCAAACGTTGTCACCACTAAAAGACTTCATCATGTCTGTGCACGCTTGCAAAAACACTGTTGATCATAAAATCATTCTTGTTGTTTGGAAAGAGAGCACTGTCTAAGCACAGAAGAGAAAAATGGCAGGAATATTCGGTATCTTATAGCTACTGCTCTGAAGAATCCTAATGCCACAGTGGTAGATGAGTGACAGCATCCTCTCCAGAGATGGATGGTTTCCTTCAGCTTGTCTTTGAACACTTGCTTTCTCAAACCTCTCTGTAGATAGCTTGCCTCCACATGTCCGAATCAGTTTATAGAGACTCCTATGTCCTGGCACAAAGGATGTCTTGTGAATGAATGGAGCATTATGATTGGCTCTTATTGAATTTACCCCTCAAATTACTGATGCCGCACGTGTGGAAGCACTGCTCGCCTTTTCTTCTCTTTCTGCAGACGAGACTTTCAGCAGCAAAAATCTATTTTGTAGAGATCACCATATTACACCGACAATTAAACCATGCAAAGTGGCCTACAGATAGTCAAATACGGAAAGACTACTACTCAATTGCATTGCTCTTCCACTGAGGGCGGGAGCTTGAATATTAGAGTATGAAACCAATCTCCAACCCGGTAATATATCGCCGCGTACTGTGTCGATGTAGTAAACATGCATTTTCTATCCTGCACAATACACAATCGCCCCTTTTAGATCATTCGTATACCTATCGGCCACCAGACATACGTACATATACTGCGAAGACAGACGGCACCGTATATACGTCTCGCAGCAGTAGATATTTTTCACAGCCGATGGTCACAAGTCACCCACTCGCAAAGTGTGACCAGAGCGCCCTCAGTAGACCGAAGTCACTCTCAGAACTGTTCTACAAATTCGAGGTCGGCTCCCCTTGGCACAAATCCGTTACTGTTTCTGGACCCGACCTGCGTGCTTGCTTGCTTTTCTAAACACATCTCCAGACTCTAGGATTACAAGAACATATGTATTTTCACATGGTTTGCATAATATTATACTATTTACGCGATACTTCTAGATATCAAGCACATAGCTATATCCTACCGATCGCCCGCGAACATAATTCCAAAGATATAGACTGGAAGAGAGCTGCATCAATCCAGTCTCTGGACTGAAGACCACAACAAAATAGACTGGAATTATTTCTCTACAAAACTGAAACTGTAGCGAGGTGGAGCGAGCTGTAAACCATTGAGTAACTAGAAACTTATCCCGTCTCGAAGACCTTTATGTGAGACCACGAAAAAGAATAGAAGAAACTGATATTTCCACTTGAGAATACCGATGTCGGTGATATAACAGATTCCAAATCGTCCCTATAATTTACAAAGCCAAATAAGGTGTTTCTCATGTCTAGAGAACCAGCAAACGTGTCTTCAGCCTGTCTTTCACCTGCTAGATGCACACACCACAATCGATATTCCTCAACTAAATAAAGACGCGAAATGTGCAGAAGCAGTCAACTGAACAATTTACATGGGATGGCATAACAGTACAGTACAAACACACATCCATCTCTAATCTTCTCAAATTTCCATGTGACCACTGAAACTGTCCAACACATACTAAGTATTAGTTCGCTATTTGGCCGTCTACAGGACGACACATTTAAATCAGCTACCTTCCTACAACCCAACGGGCCTCTCCATTCGGGCAGCACCTACCATTAGCCGGAAATGTGAATCATACCCACCTCAGGACACGAAGCTCGCATAGACAGAATCGTCCTAGGAAAAAAACTGGCCTCATATATATTTTATCCCTGTAGTTACAATTAAATATTACGACCGTGGTCTCAATTGGATGACACTCGACAATAAGCAAAGTATAGGAAATACGCCTTGCTGACGTCGGTGGCTCTGGAAATAGAAATATCTGTACCATTCTTATGACTTGACATACTTTTCCCTTTGCTATCACAGTATTCCACGTCAGATACATACCTTCCTTAAGACTGGACATAGTCATTTCCTTTCCACATGTTGGAACACCAACACGTACTTTATAAGCCTGATGCTGAAGGTGAATCTATTACACATGCCCTACTACTAAGAATAATACTTCATCAATAACTGATTGCTGGCAATACGAAATAATATTGACTGAAAATCACAATGGGTGGACATGTCTCATAAGTTTTCTTGCAAGTGGTACCACTGTGTCTTAGAAAGAGAAGCGTAATCGTCTTACAAACCACACAGTCATATTACCATCACAAGCGGTATTGGTTCTACAGGTGCTTACAAGTATCCACGTTAAAAGCTATGCTGGCTTTATAAATCTACGTATGGCATTACCTGTGAATGAAGCGGGTTTTTCCAGACAAATACTGTGACACTGAATAGAGATGGTGATCACTGGAGTGTGTAGTATCAGACCAACAGTGCAGTTACACGTCGCCAATGGTTCAACGTCGTAATAAAATTACCGAATTTAGAAATAGATTTGCCTAAGGAGCGTGGTATGAAACTGGTATTTGCAAGCCCCTCACACCGCAGCCGCTAGATATTTCCCCAGTATGTGTAATACATTCTGTCTCAGTGCCATGTCAGAGGTTCAGTTATGTACTGACTGTGTTATAGGCAATGGTTGATTGAGAAGCATCACAAACAGTAGTAGATGGTGTGCTGACTGAGGTCATAAGAAATGTACACTAGCTTTTCAGATCTCTATCCTACACTTTCGGTAGAAATTATGTCTGCGATTTGGAATCAAGTCTTTCAAATCAATCGGTTACCTGCGTTGGATCGTATGGAGAAATCGTTTAATGATTACAGCCACTAGTGAATCATATTTGTGGCACTCTCATATCTCGAATCGAGTCACCTTTCTCGAACCAGTTCTCCTGCTAGTGGATCCAACTTCGAACATAGAGCACATCTTCGGATGTAAGGTGTGGTTGGTCCACCTGTAAGCCCCATCCCAGATATAACATGTGGTGGATCTGCCTCCGAACATTGGTCTGAATATATAGTGCATGGCAGATCCACACTTGAATGCTAACTCAGATGGGTATATTGTTTATCTGCATTCCAACATCCCTCCGTGCATTGTGTATAGTGGATCCACCTCCAAACCCTATCCCAGAAGTGCCATATTTTGGATCCACATCCCAACAATGCTCTGAATATAGCGCGAGGTGTATCCACATTTGAATGCTAACTCGGGTCTACTGCAGGTCATGGGAGCCGTCTGCGACACACGCACATATACATACATACAGAAAACACGGCAAACGCAGTGCAAATGTGGAATATGTGGGTGGAGACGGCTGGATGCAATCGAGTAGAGTGCTATACTACGACCTTCAATCAGAAAATTAGTGAATTTGCGCTAGGTGTTGGCTGCTGTACTACATTTACAAGCAATTTTAGAACACGGAACAAGAGGCTATGTCATGATCGCGTGGGTAGAAGTGACATAAAAATTCGATAGAATTGCGAAAAATGATGAAAAATAGGTATAAATTGGGAGAAAATACGCTGAAATGTGGGGAAACTGAGGAAGTAATTGCGTGTTTTCTGGTAGGCGCAGAGCAGTTCTTGTACAAGGGGACAAGCATGTGACAGCAAGAGGAATCCGAGAAAACGTTGACATGGAAGCGAAGGGAACCAGGGAAACTTACTTTTTTCCATAGAGGCAGCATTCTATTGTATATCCATTGAGGTAACAATGATACAAGCGAGTTGACTACTGTATTTGACGGTTTTCAGGAAAACAGAGAACTATTTGCCTCTAAACTTACATGCATCTGCGTTAAAGGATAACAGAGAGTGGACGGTGTGATCGATTGAGATGGAGCTGTAATGAGGTACGATTTAATGGCACACAGATGATGCATTCAAGAGAGGGAGGGAGATGTTGGCGCAGGTCATTCGACCATCATGTCTACTTAAAATCGTTAAGAGCAAACGTCTCGGTCATTAGAGGACTTCAACCTCACGTGTGATGAAACCTGACCATTCTGTTTCGACACATTCCTCTAAACGAGCGAAGATTTATGCAATGTACTCCGTTCCCTTGTCGCATCTTGGGTGTAAAATCGAGACTTAAGTTTCAAAACTAAGATGACGTTAGCGATAGGTGTTTGTGAGAAACTGCAATCCCCATGTATACATCTGATTGACAGATGTCCTGTTTACAGAGTTAGCAGCGGCATGACTTGTAATTTCACATGTCGGATGCCTCTGCTATGCATTTATCTATTTCCTTGTAAGAGGTATTCTCCGTTACTAACGATCATTTTATATAGGACTGATGCGAGCATAGTATAATTTCTGAACTGTGATCGGATGTGAATAGTGGATTCTGTGCATCTTTGGAAAGCTACATTGTGCATGTATGAAACAGAACCGATATTTTAAGGAAGTAGTTTTTTTCATTTTACAATTTATTACCACAGTTTATCGTAGAAAAACCTGCAAGAAGGATGTATGTCATGTGCTGGAAATATATTTCCTACATTTGAATATTATCAGTGTTGCATTCCACATGACTGATAGGTCGGAAGCCGAAGCGACCTAACATTATAGAGTGTTTTAAGTGCAGAACCATATAGCCTCAGGAGTGCATGCGTTTATGTTCTCTCTTACCAATACCCTCCTGGTACTGATCCTAGGCACTAGAACAATAATTTAAAATTGATAGCATCGTTGATTTACGTAAAATGCTTCGAACTCCATCTGTCTGGAGCTCCACCATGCATAAAAGCCACACGTTTCTTGTCCTTCTTAACTGTCTGCTATTATATCACAACACTTTCAAATCTACTACTATACACCAATAAGGGGTGCTAAAATCCTCGACATGGGCGCAGCTAGAGAAATCTTGTGCACTTGGATAGGCGAGGACTCGGCAAGCTCCATTCATTTACGAGACGCGGAATGTACTCGTCTATTCTGGTGAGCTGCAGATTAAATCGGTAACAGTGCTGCAGAGTGGGTTGGTCAAAGATAGTGCGAGGGGGTCTTTCAGTCTCTAATTTTGTCCTAAGACTGCAAGAATGCTCTGGAACACCCATCCGCAGAGAGACAGATCGTAAATTATACACTATGCTCGAGGTGCTGGAAATATACAGAGCCCCGTCTGGTGTACCATGATGTGTATATGTTCGACAATTAACAATGAATAGACATTCTGCACAGTCATCAACCTATATTCGCAACGATACTCGCAAAGTAGAGAAGGGGTGGTTTAACTATGATACTGAAATTGGGAAACATGCTGCCGTATCATTGGTCGGTGTTGAAATTACTCTAAAATTTGCTTGAATTATTCGCAGTATGAACTGTGACGCTTATCATTACAGTACATCGATGGTGCCTTTCTATCTCACTCGGCTACTGGTATGCTGTTGGTTACCATATAATGATTGACTGAGATGGAGAAAGAGATTTGGAGGAGAGGCAACACCTTCTGGGATTGGCTAGCACCGAAACAGTAATCGTGTACATGATTGCAGTATGAGGAATCAGTCGAAAGGGAACACAGAGCCCTCAGCTATTCCATCACTGTGACAGATGAGCTTAAATGTAGAGGTCGTAAATCACTTTCAGACAGCAGTTTGGAAACGCTCCACAATGTGGTCAAATTCTTCCAGTTTCCTTAAGTTGCTACTATCTTTTATTTAAAATCATCCATTGTGTGTGGTGTGTTGTGGTAGCAGCAGTAACAACATGACTCATACAATGGGACGTCCAGTATTCTGCAATAATCAATGGATCAGAACGTGTTAATGTCAGTTTAGAACCTGACATGGACCACGAGGTCATGGCAGAAAAAAACAAAATATATGGCAGTATACAAAGCGTGTATAGAGGAAAAAGTAATGTTTCAAACAACGACACAGCGTCACAGGGAGCATCTCTTGCTATTTATTGTTAGTCCCAGTTTCCGTTTCCATCGAATGGTCAAAACACAGTCCTGTCACACTAACTCAGCTCAGCCTGTTTCTACATGGGTTGCAGAAGGTGGTAGATATAGCTTTCTCCGACTTTACTCAGTTCCATCTTACGCTGGAATGATCATGTCGCAAAGCTGTAGGGATGGTAGCGCAGAGTCTGAAGGGCAGTTGAGAGATGCATAGGGACTACCTAAAACCATGTTTGAATTGTACTATAGCAGACAGGTTCGAGAAAGGTCACTCGTTTCGATATATGAGAGTGCCACAAATATGATTCACTAGTGGCTGTAATCATTAAACGATTTCTCCATACGATCCAACGCAGGTAACCGATTGATTTGAAAGACTTGATTCCAAATCCCAGACATAATTTCTATCAAAAGTGTAGGACAGAGATCTGAAAGGCTAGTGTACATTTCTTATGACCTCAGTCAGCACACCATCTACTACTGTTTGTGATGCTTCTCAATCAACCATTGCCTATAACACAGTCAGTATATAACTGAACCTCCGACATGGCATTGAGACAGAATGCATTACACATACTGGGGAAATATCTAGCGGCGGCGGTGTGAGGGGGCTGTAAATACCAGTTTCATACCACCCTCCTTAGCCGAATCAATTTCTAAATTCGGTAATTTTATTACGACGTTGAACCATTGGCGACGTGTAACTGCACTGTTGGTCTGATACTACACACTCCAGTGATCACAATCTATATTCAGTGTCATGGTATATGTCTGGAAAAAACCACTTCATTCACAGGTAGTGCCATACGTAGATTTAAAAAGCCAGTATAGCTTTTAACGTGCATACTTGTAAGCACCTGTAGAACCAATACCGCTTGTGATGGTAAAATGAGTGTGTTTTTTAACATCTGGCGGTTTGTAAGACAATTACGCTTCTCTTTCTAAAGCACAGCGGCACCACTCACAAGAAAACTTATGAGACATGTCCACTCATCGTGTTTTTTTGCCAGTATTATTTCTTATTGCCAGCAGTCAGTTATTGATGAAGTATTATTCTTAGTAGTAGGCGATGTGTGATAGGTTCACAATCAGCATCAGGCTTATAAAGTACGTGTTGGTGTTCGGAGATATGGAAAGGAAATGACTATGTCCAGTCTTAAGGAAGGTATGTATCTGACGTGGACTACTGTGATAGCAAAGGGAAAAGTATGTCAAATCATAAGAATGGTACAGATATTTCTATTTCCAGAGCCACCGACGTCAGCAGGGCGTATTTCCTATACTTTGCTTCTTGTCAAATGTCGTCAAATTGAGACCACGGTCGTAATATTTAATTGTAAGTACAGGGATAAAATATATATGAGGCCAGTTTTTTTCCTAGGACGATTCTGTCTATGCATGGTTGGCATGTAGCTCCAGTGACCTGAGATGGGTATGAGTCACATTTCTGGCTAATGGTAGGAGCTGCCCAAATGGAGAGGCCTGTTGGGGCGTAGGAATGTAGTTGATTTAAATGTGTCGTCCTCTAGATGGCCAAATAGTGAACCAATACTTAGTATGTGTTGGACAGCTTTCGTGATTGCGTGGAAAATTAAGGAGATTCAGTATGGATGTGTGTTTGCACTGGATCGTAATTACATCCCATGTAAATTGTTCAGTTGATTGCTTCTGCGCATTTCGCGTTTTTATTTAGTTGAGGGAACATCAATTGTGGTGTGTGCATCTAGCAGGTGAAAGACAGGCTGATGACACGTTTGCTGATTCTCTAGACATGAGAAACACCTTAGTTGGCTTTGTAAATTATAGGGCTAATTTGGAATCTGTTATATCACCGACACCCGTATTCACGGGTGGAAATATCAGTTTATTCTACTTTTTTTTTTTTTTTCAAGCTCTCATGAAGAGGTCTTCGAGACGAGATAATTTCTAGTTACTCAATGGTTTACAGCACACTCCACCTCGCTAAAGATTCAGGTTTGTAGAGAAATATTTTCCAGTTTATACCTTCGGAATTATGTTGTGCGAGCAATCACTAGGATACTGCTATGTGGTTGATGTTTAGAAGTATCGCGTAAATGGTATAATATTATGCAAACCATGTGAAAACATATATGTTCTTGTAATCCCAGAGTCTGGAGATGTGTGTAGAAAACCAAGCAAGCAGGTCGGGTCCAGAAACAGTAACACATTTGTGCCAGGGGGAGCCGACCCCGAATTTGTAGAACGGCACTGAGAGTGACTTGGGTCCACTGAGGGTGCTCTGGCCACACATCAAGAATGGATGACTTGTGACTGTCGGCTGCGAGAAAATATTTAGTCTTGCGAGGAGTATATTATACAGTGCCTTCCCGGTATATGTATGAGTGTCTGGTGGTCGATTGCTATACGAAGGATGTAAAAGGGGCTATTTTGTCTGGTGCAGGATACAAATAGCATGTTTGCTACATCGACATGGTATGCGGTGATACTTTTCCAGGTATGCGATTGGTTTCACACTCTAATATTCAAGCTCTCGCCCTGAGTGGCAGAGTGGTGTAGTGTTTAGTTGTTGGTGTAATATAATGATGTCTATAAAATTGTTTTTGCCGCTGAAAGTTTCGTCTGCAGAAAGAAAAGAATAGGCGAGCAGTGCTTTCACACCTGTGGCATCAGTAATTTGAGGGGTAAATTCAATAAGAGCCAAACATAATGCTCCATTCATTCGTAAGACATCCTATGTGCCAGGACATAGGAATCTCTACAAATTGATTCGAACAAGATGGAGACAAGGCATCTACAGAGAGTTCTGAGAAAGCAGACCATCTATCTCTGGTGGGGATGCAATCACTCATCTGTCACTGTGGCTTTAGGACATCTCCAGACCAGTAGCTGTAGGATACCGAAAATTCTCGCCTTTTTTCTCTTCTGTGCTTAGACAGTGCTCTCTTTCCAAACACATCAGTGTACTGCATTAATTCGGTGATTTACGAGTAGTTTGCAAGTCTGTAGACTATGTACTGCGACCTCAAGCATGCGATAGTGAGTGTTATGTAATAGTGTAATAAATAAACTACGTGAAATCTGTCCCTAAATAAATTGTGTGCAATATTTCGACGGTTTATAATTAGTGAGCGTGTCTGCACATCAGTGTAATGCATTATTTCGGTAATTTACAAGTTGTCTGCGTGTCTGTGTGCTGTGTATTGTCCGCAGCTCGTGGTCGTGCGGTAGCGTTCTCGCTTCCCACGCCCGGGTTCCCGGGTGCGATTCCCGGCGGGGTCAGGGATTTTCTCTGCCTCGTGATTACTGGGTGTTGTGTGATGTCCTTAGGTTAGTTAGGTTTAAGTAGTTCTAAGTTCTAGGGAACTGATGACCATAGATGTTAAGTCCCATAGTACTCAGAGCCATTTGAACCATTTTGCTGTGTATTGTGACCCCAAGCACGTAAGGAGGAGTGTTTTGTATCAGTGTAATAAATATAGTATGTCAAATCCATCTGTAAATAAATTGCTCAAAAATAAATAAAGTACATTCCTCCCTCTCACCAGCAGCCCAGCACAGGCTGAGTCATTTTCCCATCATTTCCCCCCTCCAGACCGCTATGGGATAAAAGCGCACTGTGATGGTAGTTGTGTGTGCTAGATCAGTTGGACTACGGACCTCATGGTGGACACGGTGGATGGAACTACTGCCTCTAATTGTTTAAATAAAGACTTAAAATGAAGACTTATGTCCATCCTATACAGCACAGGCTCACTCTTTTTCCCGCCAATTACTAGGAAGACTTGGCAGTTGGATGACTTAGGTTAGTAGAGGTAGCCCAAGTGATATTTTTTCCCACTATTTCTTAGGTTAGTGGAGGCAGCCGTAGTTTTTTGCATTGTCCTGCTGGAATTGGAACTTCTGGCATTTTCTGGGGGAGGGGAAGGGCGAGGGGATTGGATGGGGTTAGGTTAGTGGAGGTAGCCCAATTGACCTATCTTGCAGCCAAAATTTAAACTTCCCACCATGATGTCATTGCGACATTGCCACATGTATTGGCGCCATCTTGGATCTGCCATCTTGGATCAATTTGGCAACTATTGAACCTGTGGCCGGGTCCTTGTTGTTCCACTACTGGCAGCATCATGTTGGAGTAGGGTTCCATACCCTACATCTGGTAGTAGCTAGCAGTGATGCAGGAAGTCCAAGCTGAGAGATGCTTTGGTGGTGTCAGCGATCAGTAAGTTGCATGTACAATGACATGATTGGGGGATTGCATCGGTTGGAGGCATGATTCTGACGCCCAATTCAACGCCTATGAGGAAACCAGCCTGTGTCGTGTGTTCAAACAAGTACAGGTGTGAGCCAGGGAACTAAAGGTGTGGCATGGGGATGTTACCCACATGTGCTGTGTGAAGGTGTGGTGTACGTACTGTAAGACCTTCGGTACACACACAATCAGATTATTTTACTTGTCGCTCTAACGAAGTAGGCGAGTGTCAGCAATATGTCTCGTGGTCTTATCGTGGCGTGTTTATCTTCTGCCGCTAGGTCAGGCGATAGAAATGCCACTTGCACGCTTAGAGAGTAACAGATTGACGGTGACCAACTTTAAACAGAACTTGATTAATTTTCACACACATTTATTAAAATAATAAAAAGCATAGAAATAACTTAACTTGGTTCTGGATGCTATTTACAATTGAGAATCTGAAGTTCCTTTGGTCTTGGTACGTTAATCTTATTCTCACGTATCTCTGATACTTGACAAAGTGTCTATACATTTCTCTTCATGGCTATGTACAGGAATATGATAATCTTATTAGGCGCAGACTGAAACTTGACTACAGACTAATGCAGACTGGCTAATCGGAGACGTGTACACTCGTTATAATACCTCGAGCGTTCAGGTATCACTGCGCGAGTGTGATCCGCGAGGAGAAAAGGTTCTACGTTAGCAGCAATCTCATTGGCTTCGTTACATATTCATACGCGGATCGGCGGAAGCAGAATTTGGTGCGTCTCCAACACAGCGCTATCTCGTAGTGCGGAGACGGACGAGCGCTGCGCCAGCGCTGTTGTGCTTAGCGGGGCGCGCTCTGGGAAAGTTGTGTACACGCTGACTACGCAGAACTATGTACACAACAGAAGGTAACGCGGGGATATAGAGAGGCCTGGTGTGTCTACTGCAGGCTATTCGTCGAGTTTGGGGATATGCATTGTGGTTTGCAGTTGAATGCTTCCCTGGCGAAGTGAACATGGAACTGGCAGTAGAGTGAGAGGCAGGCAGGTTGAGTCTGTTCGTCAACACACTGGGGTTGTTGTCCAGCACGGCAGATGATGGCAGCAACTTGGGTGGTGTTGGCTAGGTTTGGCCAGTCTTGGCGCTGTTGTAGCTGCGAGTGTGGTGAATCAGCAACTTTAATATTATTGTCCGTGTAAATAATGCATCACTGACTTTACTCGATGCTGTGGATCGTATTGTCAAGCCGTAACTTTGAGTCCAAGGGATCATGGTCATGCCATAAAATGGCAAGTTGCACTTGGGGCTACAGCGTGACTAGCCACTGTGTCCACAGGGAGTGACCGGGCATGAGATTTACTTGCTCTTGGGTTCGAAAGCGGCGCCACAGTCGTTGTTGCCGAGCATTTCGTCGTGTATGACTTGTTGAAGATTTCACTCGCGAATACCTAAGAGGCACTGAAGTAACGGTGATTTAGCGATGTCATACTTGTTGGAGGCAGAAGCAGAGAGAAATCGATCACTGATCAGGTTGGTTTGCTCGCTGAGGTGGCCTTATCATCAATGATGCCGTGGCCAGCCATGATACATTCACACAGGACAAACCACACAGCAGCTTGATCAGCACGGAACGGTGGGACTTTGCAACTTGGACGATAGGTAGTCGGGTAGTCACAGTGATGTCTGTGTGGGGTAGACCAGTGTGCGAGCAGTGTGCAAGCAGGACCTATGGTAGACCTGGCAACAACACCATTAGCTGAATTCCGTGCTATTGTGTGATGTGCTGAGGTGTGAATGGTGGAAAAGAGCGCACTCGTGACGGGTAGGCGCAGTAGCGACGTCATCTTTGGAAAGCTGTGTAACGGTATGACTGTCTGTTATACGGATGGGGGGGAAGGACAGCCGACGCAGCGCGGTCGGCGCTGTAACGACATCGTTGAAGATCTGTTTACGAGACTGAATTTGTAGTGTGTGTCAGGCAGTAGAACTGCGAATGCACACGACGCAAAAGACGTGGAATGAGCACTCGAAACAACACACTCAGTATGTAGGGCATTGTTTTGCGCGAAAGTACTCGACAAGATCAGAGGTGCGCCGTGGATGTCGTGCATGTTATATACAGGGTGGTCCATTGATCGTGATCGGGCCAAATATCTCACGAAATAAGTGTCAAACGTAAAAACTACAAACAACGAAACTTGTCTAGCTTGAAGGGGGAAACCAGATGGCGGCGCTGTGGTTGTCCCGCTAGATGGCGCTGCCATAAGTCAAACGGATATCAAATGCGTTTTTTAAAATATGAACCCCCATTTTTTATTACGTATTCGTGTAGTGCGTAAAGAAATATGAATCTTTTAGTTGGACCACTTTCTTCGCTTTGTGTTAGATGGCGCGGTAATAGTCACAAACATATGGTTCACAATTTCAGACGAACAGTTGGTAACAGGTAGGTTTTTTAAATTAAAATACAGAACGTAGGTACGTTTGAACATCTTATTTCGGTTGTTCCAGCGTGATACATGTACCTTTGTGAACTTATCATTTCTGAGAACGCATGTTGTTACAGCGTGATTACCTGTAAATACCACATTATTGCAATAAATGCTGAAAATGATGTCCGTCAACCTCAATGCATTTGTCAATTCGTGTAACTCGCAACAGCGAGTAGTTCGCCTTCCGTAACGTTCGCACATGCATTGACAATGCGCTGACGCATGTTGTCAGGCGTTGTCGGTGGATCACGATAGCAAATATCCTTCAACTTTCCCCACAGAAAGAAATTCGGGGACGTCAGATCCGGTGAACGTGCTTCGACGACCAATCCACCTGTCATGAAATATGCTAGTCAATGCCGCTTCGACTGCACGCGAGCTATATGCTGGACTTCCATCATGTTGGAAGTACATCGCCATTCTGTCATGCAGTGAAACATCTTGTAGTAACATCGGTAGAAAATTACGCAGGAGAGCAGCATACATTCCACCATTTAGATTTCCATCGATAAAATGGGGGCCAACTATCCTTCCTCCCATGATACCGCATCATACATTAACCCCCTAAGGTCGCTGATGTTCCACTTGTCGCAGCCATCGTGGATTTTCCGTTGCCCAATAGTGCATATTATGCCGGTTTACATTATCGCTATTGGTGAATGACGCTTCGTCGCAAAATAAAACGCGTGCAAAAAATCTGTCATCTTCCCGTAATTTCTCTTGTGCCCAGTGGAAGAACTGTAACGACATTCAAAGTCGTCGCCATACATTTCCTGGTGCATAGAAATATGGTACGGGTGCAACCGATGTCGATGTAGCATTCTCAACACCGACGTTTTTGAGATTCCCGATTCTCGCGCAATTTGTCTGCTACTGATGTGCGGATTAGACGCAGCAGCAGCAGCTACAACACCTACTTGGGCATAATCATTTGTTGCAGGTCGTGGCTGACGTTTCACCTGTGGGTGAACACTTCGTGTTTCCTTAAATAACGTAACTATCCGGCGAACGGTCCGGACACTTGGATGATGTCGTCCAGGATACCGAGCAGCATACATAGCACACGCCCGTTGGGCATTTTGATCACAATAGCCATACATTAACACGATATCGACCTTTTCCGCAATTGGTAAATGGTCCATTTTAACACGGGTAATGTATCACGCAGCAAATACCGTCCGCACTAGCAGAATGTTACGTGGTACCACGTACTTATAAGTTTGTGACTATTACAGCGCCATCTGTCACAAAGTGAAAAAAGTGCTCCAACTAAAACATTCATATTTCTTTACGTACTACACGAATATGTAATAAAAATGGGGGTTCCTATTTTAAAAAACGCAGTTGATATCCGTTTGACGTATGGCAGCGCCATCTAGCGGGCCAACCATAGCACCATTTGGTTTCCCTCTTCAAGCTAGACGAGTTTCGTTCTTTGTAGTTTTTTAGTTTGGTGCTTATTTCGTGAGATATTTGGCCCGGTGACTATCAATGGACCACCCTGTAGATTTGACGCAATGCCTTGCTCGTGAAGGTGGAAGTGATTGTTCCTAGCAGGCACTTTAGGCGCCCGTGAAGTCGTAGGAGCGGTATAGGGGCCGAGTAGAATAGTCTAATTGTTTGCCGAAAATCTTTGTTCGTATGGAGAAATGGCGCTGTTCACTGTGTGCGAATAATTTTGTGAAGTAACTCATTTCCACAGTTCGTCGGTTCGTGAACGCTGGAGCAGACTAAGACGAAAAAGTTTAGTAAGCAATGGACGTATTGAAAACATGGGATGGAGTATCGGGGGGTTGCCATTGTCCGTTGTGCACGTTGGCATTGTTTCGTGTGAGATCACTCATCCGCCCCGTTGTTGCTTGGGTTTAATCACTGGATGTTGTGTAGCACACGAATTTATGGTATCATAATGAGGCACAAAATGCGACAATGCAATTTTGTCATCGTTAGTTTGGCCTAAGTGTGTAGGCAGCGGACGCCGGTAATGGCTGCATTTTCGTAGCACTATTACCGGCGCGGTAGCAGTACGCGAAAATACGGCGCAGCGTGGTAGTTGAGGGGCAGTAATGTGGTTCTACGGTACTGGTGAGATATGTTGGAACATAAACTGCACTTCTTCCTAAGTGCATAACATACCTTACTGTTCATTAACGCACTATTTACAAAGAACATCCAAGATGTTAACAAGCTACACACCGACTGCTGTTCACATTACTCGGTGCTGTCGAGGTCAGTGATATGATTCTGACCTCGGGGCAGCGATATAGTTCATTCAGTCCCCATACTTATACTGAATTCATAAGAAAGTATCAGAATCTTTTGGAAAACGTGAAGGTAGTAAAAAAAAATTGGTACCAGTGAGACGTGGACCAGCATCACATCACCAGTTATGTTATTATAGTATGTCTCTACTCACTAAGCTACACTGACTATGAATTTACAACCATACGTCGAACCTTACCATCTCCTCCTGAAAGCTTTAATCGTAGATGTGTCATTTACAGTCATTCAATTATAACAAATTGTACCAAGATCAATGCATTCGTCAATGTGCTGTTGCCCTGCAACGGCATTGTTTCACAATACGCAACTTACAATAATTCGTTAACCACGGGTATGACGTTTCTGGCAATTTTATTGCAACAAATCGTCAATTAGCGACGGATTTTCGAAAGATTCTCAGTTTGCCGGTGCTTAGAAATGGCATATATACATATGGGCTTCAGCTGAAAGCTAATATGGCGTCTCATGACTCTGTACTAAACATAGTTGGCGAGATGTGACGCAGGTGGCCTTCTACCATCCCACCCGTCTACGTTCAAACGCACATTCAGAATATCTGATATGCTAGATATTGCTGTGCACGTTTTCAGAGACTCCTCAATGTGCTTTTCCACGTATGACGCCAGGAACTCAGCACGGTCAACGTTCGAATGCACGGTCCGTGTGCCGACGACTTTACAGTGCTGTCGTTACACCGTGTCAAATGGCGGCGGAGCGGAGCACAGAGGGTAGCAATAGCTACGGACGACCGAGGGCTGCATACCATGTGTCAGCTATGCGATCAAAAGTATCCGGACACCTGGCTGAAAATGGCTTACAAGTTCGTGGCGCCCGCCATGGGTAATGCTGGAATTCAATATGGTGTTGGCCCACCCTTAACCTGGACGACAGCATCCACTCTCACAGCACGACCCCGTACACAGACGCCCCGTCGCGAGGACAGAAACCTCACGGACGTGGCAGCAATAGGCTGCCCGGCGGATGAGCGGCGTGCTAGCGGGTGGGTCACGCCACCGCCACCTAGAGAGAAGCTGCCATATAACGCTAAAAGTATTTCAGAAATTAATTATTTTTTACGGAACAGATTCTGTAAAACCGTTTGACAAAGATTTGCAGGCCGTGCGTCTCGATTCTTTCAGCGCAGCGCCAAGCCAACCCTGGCCCGCTTTGTGTGACGACACAAGAGCGCGCTGCGGCCTTCTCTCTAAAACGTGGTGGTGGACGCGCAGCTAGGCGGTATCAGCGTGGGGTGCGGCGCGAACATGTCGGCCGGCAGGCTTCCCTCGGGAGCGGTGTGGGCCCGAATACACTCGCGGGCAGCAGGATAGGCAACGAGGGGGTCCACTAAGGACAGCGAGCCTATGCCGTTGATGAGGACGCTGGAGCGGCACAACACGGCGCTTGTTCCTTGCGGGCGACTGTGAAACAGCGACACACTATGCATGGCAACAGTTGACTACGCACAACACGACACCACAGAGCATACAGGTAAGAAGAGAGGACTTTCCCGTGGGGAAGAACCGGACGGCACGTGCCTTGAGCCCCCATACCTTGGGTACCTACCACACCTATAGTTCAATTCTTTTATCTTGGCGGGTCGCGCATGCCCGCCCAGACGCGGGAGATTGCTGCGTTGCCAGTTGCAAACGACGCACGCGCCAAGAGAAGCAGCGCCATAGTATAGTAGAGTTCGCAAACTTACGTTTAGAGGGGAGCGCGCAATTTATGAAGTAAAGCCACCACGGCCGCATTAACCCTTCCGCTGCTACAGAGACGTGCCCCTGCATTCCGCGCTGTGCGCGATTTTGCCATCACTGCACTGCTCGCCTGTGCAGACACATGGTGTTCCGACTGCTTTGACATACTTATCATTCGATTTCACAAAAACTATTTGGCCCAAAAATTTGATTTTTACACATCTTCTTGACTGATACCTTCCCCCCATAAATGACTTAATTTTGTTTCGATGTTCAACGCAGTCATTGTCCAGCATTAAATGTAGTAAATCATTGCACAAAATTTTGAAGAGTTTGCAGAGGCATAAGTCCAGAGCGTATACTTTCCATATGGTCGATTTTAGTTGCCACAATGTTGAGAATGAAATGTCGACAAGAGACCAAAATTCCATATAAAATTTACTGTATAACAATATCTGATTTAATTTAAGTACCAGATAGGTGTCGTATGTAATATTGGGAAATATTCCATCTTTAGCGACTGTAATAAAACTTATTTATACCAGAGTCATTTAGCTTTTTTCTAAAATGTTCTGATTAAAACAAATTTGGCGAAGTACACAAAACTGAATTGTGGACGTAATAAAAAATAGAAACTAGAATATATTGCCAGTGAGGCGCAGTGCACAAACAATTTGTGTTTGTCACAACAAACAGCAAATACTTGCCAAAACAATAAACATAGATCAGTCGACGAAAACATTGAATATGATGTTGCCAAAGCAGCGAAGCAAAGAATTGCGTCAGACAATCAAGTAGCTCGGTAACGTACGAGCCGAAATTCTGCTCTAAATAATACTTTTAATACTGTCGCAAAAGAATACATCTCAATATGAATAGTAAAACAGCGACTGCGGAAGAGAAGATATACAAACAAAACACATAACATGAATATTGTATGTGTGCCTTTTCACTGATTTTAATTGCTGTGAAAGGAAATATTGGAGGACAAAATTAGAAAAACCGAAAACAAAGCACTAGAAATTTCAAAAAATTACATTGAAACATATAAAATTCATGAAGTACCGCACTTCGATATTGTTTATAAATAAAGAAAATATTTAGGATAAGATTTTGAACTCAGACCCTTTTGCTTAGTAGCCAACCACCATAACCATTACACTAACGCAGCTCATCGTTTGAAAGTTGTCCTGGAGGATTCTAAAATATCACACGAAATACCGACAAATACTATCGGTATGACTATAAATTATTCACGTTTCGTGGAAGTACAATAGGAAATAAACAATTACTGCTGTTCGTTATTGCGAAAAAGCGGTTCGTGAGAATGATACAAACACCTTTCCTTGCTATCGCCAGAATTAGGAGGGTTATTGTATAAAGAATGCTTTTTCCAGACTTTGTATCAAAGAAAGTCTGCTATCAAGACATTGCTTTTGTTCAATTACTTTATTTATGACTGAAAGTTTCTAAAACTGAAGACAATCGTCCGTGCTCTGCACTGCAGTCGAACTCTGGCAACGTCGTTCTCTGTTCATTGACTGACTGTGTTTTGTGACGTCAGATGCGCAGAACGAACCTATACTCGGCCGTCATCAATAATGACGTGCACTATAGCGCAGCATCAATCTCTTTGCTGTCTTCTCTGCGTCTGCTTGTTTGCCCATACCTCATCTCGCCTTTCTGTAGGGTATGGTTTAGATAAGTTACTTTTCAAATTATGGTAACTGTTCATTTTACAAAAGCTGACAGCATAAGACGGTACTAAACTTTGTTTACGTATAGACGAGGCCGATCGCTCGACAACACACAATTCACGCCACTTGAAACAGTGTATCTGATTATTTTCTGGAAATTGTCTTAGATGATTAATTGTGCCATTTTATGCTCGTAACATGCTTTTCTTCCTCTTGAATTTTACTATTCTTTAATAAAATTGGAACTGAAATTCAAATAATTTGAAAGGCCGCTGAAACGCTCCATTACAATCATGTGATGAGCTCGCTACTCCTGCTATTATAGTGCTAATTAACAATCATGTCTTATTTCGGAATTTACGTTTCGAAAAATGGGTTACAAATTGTGTGTAGTGCCATACTGTACAAGTACATCTATAAAAAGTTATCGAAAGTTATGGTTGGATGCTGCAGAGAATGAGAAGATGCGTATAATGTGGTTGCACTGTACCAGCAAATTGCCAGCACGCCGACGCAGAAGTTTACTAATTTGCACTGTGAAGTTAGCCTTAACTTACCTTCGAGGTATGCTCTCCCACTATTACAAAGAAGGATAGCGTCATTCAACGAAATTAAATTCGTAGTGAAAATTGTCGTTTTACCTAAATACACCTCAATTATTCGGTAGCTCAATTGTTAGCTCAGTTGTATGCAGTCGAATTTTATACACACATCAAAAAAAGTTTGCATCACCCCAGTTCCCAGAACTACTGAAGATGGACGATGATTGTGGATATTGTATTACAGTCCCTTTGACTGTTCAGAGATGTCATTAACCCGCCCAAAGATGTAAAGAACCATGCATGAACAGTGCCTATTAGACGGAGGGGGGCCGACTGCCCATCAGTTTGAATCATTCCACAAGGAAGGAGGAACATAGCTAGTTTTGTCTGTAGTTCAACCATGGCTAGATGGTCAATACCGCTGTTCGATCGCGTCCGCATTGTTACTTTGTGCCAGGAAGGGCTCTCAAGAAGAGAAGTATCCAGGCGTCTCGGAGTGAACCAAAGCGATGTTGCTCGGACATGGGGGAGATACAGATAGACAGGAACTATCGATGATATGCCTCGCTCAGACGCCCAAGAGCTACTACTGAAGTAGATGACCGCTGCCTACGGATTATGGCTCGGAGTAACCCTGACCGCAACGCCACCATGTTGAATAAAGATTTTCGTGCAGCCACATGACGTCGTGTTACGACTCAAACTGTTTGCAATAGGTTGCATGATGCGCAACTTCACTCCCGACGTACAGACATGCTCAAAAGTATCCGAACGACCTGAATTGCATTTCGCATGATTCGAATGCAACCCACATAACGCAGCTGTCTAGCAGGTCCTCTAATCGCTCCTTGGTACAGTCGTTTGACTATTGAAAATGGTTCTAACAAGTCACCACTAGAAGACACTACTCTGTATCGCAATAACTCAAGATGTAAAGTAATACTACGACACTACAAACATCGGGAACACATTATCACAGGTAAGACTATCCTTAGGGGTTGTAAACTCAAATTTGTTACAATAAATGACATACCTGAAATCTTACCACTCTCATTATTACGTCAGATAGGTAATGCACGTAGTAAATTCGTCGTATTCATGATTTCCTCAGTAAAGTAACATACCGTACTTATTATTTAACATAAAATGACATTAAAAACTTAAGTTATTCACGAGCAGCTAGTTGAGAATATGTATGAACTTCAAATGACATGACGAACCGCCTCGTTCTGCATATGGATTCAAACCCTGGCCATGCACACTAAGCAAAGATTTCGTGACTGACGAAAACTAACAGTCTTGTCTGATCAGGCATGTAGAGAGTGATATACCTCGATTTTAGACAGTATCAATTAGCAAATAACATCTTTAAATTACATAACGCAAACATTTTTAACGGTCGCAAATTAATACCCAGCACCTATTCTCCCTGTTAACGAACTACGAGAGATGTTAAATATTGCTTCTTAGCAACTCACTTACTTGAAATGCCGTGAGGTAAAGCTTTGTGTTTGACAGGGATTCGAACCCAGAACCTAATCAGATAGATATCGAAGCACAATCAACTGTGACATATCGCACTTTCTCGGCAGTAGCTAGATGTTTTAAGTGAAATGACGAGACGAAACATTAATTTTTTTTTCTTCCCAGGACTCCAATCCAGCACCTATCGCTATTTTATTCCAGAGAAAACGAACGTTAAATATGGGTTTGTTGCACCAGCAGCGACATGTGAGCATCTTTGAACTAGAAATAATATGACGAAGAGTTCAGTGCTGACTGGGAATAGAGCTCCACGCAAATCGTTGTTGACTACACACAAAGAGACGTCAGCTACCGAATTTTTCTCCACCAGCTGCTCGGAATAACATTTTGAACTTACAGTGATCTCGCAAATAGTTCTGTGTCTCACTGGGAGTGAAAAACGTCGAATATCGTTAGTGCTGACAACGAATGAAAATACATCAAACACCGAAATTATTATCCACCAGCAGATAGGTAAACAACAAATTGTAGCCAAAGTGTATTGTCACGAAGGGAACAAGTTCCACGTTAAGGGCGGTATGAGTTTCATTCCTACTTCAGAACCAATTTTTTCGACATACCGAATCTCAGATAAAAGATGGAATAAATGTCTAGTGTTACTACATAGCCGACCGCGGTGGTCTCGCGGTTCTAGGCGCTCAGTCCGGAACCGCGCAACTGCTACGGTCGCAGG
This sequence comes from Schistocerca gregaria, assembly GCF_023897955.1. Lineage (NCBI taxonomy): Eukaryota > Metazoa > Arthropoda > Insecta > Orthoptera > Acrididae > Schistocerca > Schistocerca gregaria. The sequence continues at coordinate 359,479,415 of NC_064920.1, read as the reverse complement.
TTCGAATCCTGCCTCGGGCATGGATGTGTGTGATGTCCTTTGGTTAGTTAGGTTTAATTAGTTCTAAGTTCTAGGCGACTGATGACCACAGATGTCAAGTCGCATAGTGCTCAGAGCCATTTGAACCATTTTTTGATACTACATAGCGTTTGTTTCGTAACTAGAAATAAATAACTAGTATAAGAAAGTTTACCGGTGATAGAGTTTCTACATGTCTCCACTCTAGACTTTATTGTGGCTCAACCTATATCTTCTTCACTTGGTGTAGCCAGAAGAGAATGGAATCAGTCACTCTCTATCTAATATCACTAACTGAAGTTGGAACCAAACCCAGGCCGCAGATATATGAACCTATCATCAGCCCAACAGACCACCAAATCCTCTTCTCAGTCGCTCATTTTTCTATTATAGCGCCGTTGTGCCACACTGACTGAGAATTCTGACACACAGGCTCCCTGTATCAATTTGCAGCATGTGCACTTACTTGGTTGACCAAATCACCATGAACTAGCTGCCTCGGCTACGCAGTGCATACATTCAAATTTATTTTGTAATCACCAAAATAAAATCACGTAACTGCCACCAACACAGAACTGCCAACAGTGTAGGATGCAGAAATTTAAATAGGAAGTGTTCCTTTCCATTTGAGCTACTCTATTGCGCTAGCTGTTTGTTGACATCGTGAAGTGCAAAAGAAAAGGTATAACTGTTTGTCTCTCATAAGCATTGACCTGGCGATATGCATTATCTCACAGCACTGTGGAATGCAGGAGTTCTGGAAGAATTGTTGTTGACTTCTGGAGCTGTTATAGCTACGTGTCATCTAGTAGCGTAATGGTAAGTAGCGCGCACGGTAGATAAGACGTCGCGAGTTCAAGTGCATTTACTGCTATATTTTTTAAAACGCAATTGTGCTGTCTGCTAAAGTTATCAATCTAATGGAACTTGTAACATAATTCCCTTCACTTCTCAACCCAAAATAGTCGTTTGAGGAAAAAGGGCTAACTTCTGCGACATTTTGTTCATTTCAGGTTTAACCGTCAGCTAGACAATAGATGCATCTCGAAACTTTTGTAATATGTATGGGTAGAGCGCATCGTGCCAAAATACATTGGAAAAGTATTTTCTACATTAGCTGTCGTCTGGTAGTGGCATTTTATTCATCTTCAAACCTTGTTTGACAGCTTTAACTCAGAACAAGTTTTCTACATGCATGTAATCGATATACAGCATGTGCCTTTTCAGACTGTTATAGATAACATCAGGGAATTCGCATACATCGTTGACGATTAATTTCTCTCTCATGTTTACTATTGTTTTAACAACACTAAAGGAAACTTTACGAAAATTGTGATCTATATTATAAGAAATGTAATCAAACTTCTAACAATAACCTTACGACGAAAGTCTGTTTTAATAAAACTGAGTATCTGTACACAAGCATGCCTCTATCGATACGAATTGGTAAACTGCTACTCACTTAGATTTTGATTGGGTCTGTGTTTAACTGGTATGCTGTGTCAAACTCAAGAGGTATGCAAGTGTGGCATTTCATAAATAAAGTTATGTATTCCTAGAAACCCAAAATTTGCTTGTCATCAGTGGAAAGAGGCGTTACCTGTTGTGCAGCATTGTAAGTTTTTCGCCATTGCACTATGAGACGAAAGTATTTTCTTGCGATTGCCTTATCGATGTTTAATCTGACTACTGTAGTTCTTTCACAGAAGGGATAAAAACGCTTCACTGAGCGAGACTGGAACTGCGAACCATAACAGACGCTATTTCACAAGTCAGCACGTTACCACATAGCTAGCGAAGAAGTATGGGCCTTCGTTTCCTCTTACAAGACTAAGTTTGGGTAGAAGTCGTAAACCGCTTTTTGAAGGACGAGATTAGTTGCGATTTCCACGTGAAACGACTTTCCACGGCTGATAACCGTAAATTTACAATCTTTTGTTACACCTCAAGCGACAATACCTCAGATCATTCAATGAAAATGACAGGTAAAATCAAGTGAACTTTGAGGCTTAATTCCGTGGATACCAGGAAGTAACTCGTCCATCACAGAGTTGCCAAACATACATTGCCTTGTTGCCAAATCTTAGTTACAGTACCAACAGGAAGAAGACGAATCGATGTGATCTTACAGCGGGCTGGGAAGTGAACCACAGCTGGTGTCTCCAAGTCGCGGCTGCAACGGCTTGGAATACGTAATGCGTCTGATTCGCATTTCTGTATCTAGGTTTAGGGACTGGAGCATAGTTACTAATAATACTCTACTATTTCTTTCATAAGTTTACTCAAAACTAAGGAATTCATTCACAGACGTCTTCGTGCCTCGCCGATAGTCGAGCACAACAAACAAATAAAAAAAAAGAATGTGTGTGTGTGTGTGGGTGTGTTATATATATATATATATATATATATATATATATATATATATATATATATATATATATAGTTCCACATCATTACGAAATATCGTATTCAAGATCTATGAAGCAAGAATTAATCTAATGTAATGTAATCTACTCATATCTTATTGATGAGGCATGAAGAGTCATGAATTACCGATGTTTTTGCCAATACCAGTAAAAAAACTAAACTTGAAAATAATAGACGACAATTTTTGTAATAAACCTGGACTTCTGTCAAGACCCTTTCGTCCCTTTTAATTAACCACGAAAGATGTCTGATATACCTCTATTCTGCAGTAACAAAGTGTGCATGCATTTGAAGATGAAGTACACGATGTGAAGTGCTATGACAGAGATACGAACCCAACACGGTTCTTTACCTGTCTACGGAATCCTTTTCATGTTAATATCAAACATAAGCAATTACTCGTAGATTACATTAAAACTAAAGTAATTGATGAAGACGTTACTTGATAGCAAAAGACGCGCTGCCTTTCTTCATTTACTTGCGCCTAGAAATGGCTATCGAGTACTACCAAACCAAAAGGCAAGAGATCTTACTGCTTTCCGATATACGTCACTGTCAGTTCTTCCATATGACTTGGTCGACATGACCTGTTTCAAGTTGTGTATGACAATGTTTTAGAAAATCAATTGTTTTCCTTTGCAATAAACAGAAAAATTTTCATTATAAGCTATCCAAGTACAAAATTTTTGCAATATTAGTTCAAATTTAACATTCGTTTCTATAATGTAGGAAAGTGTTTCACAGATGCAAAACTCGCATCCGTCTCATTGATCTTACACTTAGTCGCTGACCATAAATTCTAAGCCGGCTGGATTGGCCCAGCGGTTCTAGGCGCTACAGTCTGGAACCGCACGACGGCTGCGGTCGCTAGTTCGAATCCTGCCTAGGGCATGGATGTGTGTGGTGTCCTTAGGTTAGATAGGTTTAAGTGGTTCTAAGTTCTAGGGGACTGATGACCTCAGCTGTTAAGTCCCATAGTGCTCAGAGCCATTTGAACCATAAATTCTAGCTCAGAGTGACAGCACTTTAAGTAACCTAATGTAGCGAAGACTGTTTGCCAGTGCTCTTTCTCACCGGAAAATACGCAATTCAGTCATTGGGCTCCATAAGTACACTGTAACAGTTTCTGTTTGAATGCAATACATACGGACTAGAATTTAGTGGTCCTCTCTCTTCCACTTATGTAGACAATATTCCTGACCTAAACAGGCCCTTTATCATTACCGGCCCTGGGCACTGCAACATCATACTGACAAAATTAATGTGCTTATACTGACAACCTGACAGTTCTCTTTACCTGATTTTGTAATCATTTAAATAAACCAACATGACCTTCCAGTAGGAGAAATTTCGTCCCTCTTTTTCTTCTGTGAAATTTGTCAGTAAGCTTTTTGCCTTCCAGCCAGCGAAATGTGGCACAGTACGGCCGGTAAACGATTCACAAACCACGATTTAGTGCCGTTAAGACGATTTCTTTAAACATTGTCGTAGCTGAAGGAATTTAGTTTCGTCTTAAATCGTCTTAAGCAGCAATGTTCACAGACATCTCAAATAGGAAAAAGCTCATTATCCAGGTACAAAGGTTGTAAAACAAACTTCCCACAGTTTGTGTCAGGTTGATCTTTTCGTCTGATAGCACTGCGTAAGCATTTTGTATATGAGGTATCACAAGTAGTGTTTCTGTAGCTGTGGGAATCATTGGTTGAATACGAGTTTAACACCAATGGGTACAGTATTGCTAAATATTCAAAATGATTATCAACCTAAGTCTGAGTGCATCCGCAAACTGAGGCGAATTTATAATATTGAAGCTAGACTGTGTATCCCTGGTTTCCGTGAGTGGGCATTGAAAGGCGTTTACACACACGTATACAATACTATGAATACTTGGAACGCTATAGTTAACGTTGCTCTCATAAACTACTTTTGTTTTTTAATTCTTCTAGGTCTTCAGCGTGCGTATGTGTTGTAGATACACTCTTAGAGCAAAAAATTGACCGCCGAGTCGTTCACGTCAAGGTACTATTTCGCTGCACCTGTCCGCCGTAGCGGCGGGCAGTAACTGCCAGCCGTAACTGCTGACCGTCACTGCCTGTGTATTTCGTTGAGACTGCTGACCGCAGCGGCCTCGCCACTCAGTGAGTTACCTCTGTGAAAGGAACACGCACGGAAGTTCGCAACGTGGATGCTAACACTGTTCTAGGTTTCTGGTGGACGAGGAAGAAGAAGAGGTAATTATTGCAATCCTTACAAGATCTTCTCCCCAGAGCATTTTCCAAACACGGGAAAGTGAAGGAATTTATGCTAACTTAGTAACGGTGACTTGCGAAACGATGAAGAGAGGTTCAGAAATTTCTTTAGACTCAGTTCGATTTTGTTTTAAAGTCTGGTAAAAGAAGATAATAGCAGGAACCAGTGCAGTGCAAACTCCAATAGAAGCCGACGAAAAAGTGGCAGTGACTTTACATACGTTTTCATCAACAATGGTTTAAAATGGATAATTTTGTATCTCTATGAAATAACATAAATTTGTATTAAAATAATAGGTTTATTTGGAAACGACTCAGAGCCTGTACAGTTTGTTGTCTATTTTTACATTATCTTTACACTGTGTTTACATTATGATTAGTAATTATTTTCAAAAGTAGTATCACCTGCTTGTGGTTCGACGTTTATTAATGGGGTGAAAGTGTACGTATCGTCTCCAACCGATGAAGTTCGTTCGAAAGGGGATGTAAGGGAAGACGAGCCGGAAGGACTGCTGCTGATAGGTAGTGGCACAAGAGATGATTCTGAAGAACTGCCAAGTCTCGTAACATAGCTTCCATTAACTGACATCAAGATGTCATTTGTTACAGTAGGCGACGAGGCATTCCGCTTGCGAAAGCATATTCTCAAGACTTACACCCGCTCGTCTGCCCAGCAAGATAAATCCAAAGCGACCTTCAACTATAAACTGTCACGAGCGCGTCGAGTTTCTGAAAACGCTTTAGGTCTTTTGTGTCAGGTATTTCGAAACTTCAACCTAACACATGTGATAAACCCGTTACAGCTTGTTGCTGTCTACACAATCTCCTCAGGGACGCCTATTTAGAAAAAAAGAGGACGAGATTTTTATGAACTTGACCATGACGTGAGTTTACCACTGAACATTATTCCCCTGCCCCGAACAGGGGGATTCTACTTCTGTGAACATATAAATCAATGATTACAACCCGGAAAAGAACTAAGGCACAAATAAAGGAAATAAATTATTGTTACTACTCGTAACGACTATTGTTGTAATCGTTTAGTGACAGAAAGAATGAAGTATTGTTGTAGCCTCCATATTGTACAATTTGTCACAGTAGGGAAAAAAACATAAATAAATGAATGTCAACATGCAAAACACTTACCATCTTTTTTCATTGCTTCTCCTATCTTCTTCCACACCTTATCCTTTGCCATCACATTTCTGAAATCTGTATGCTTATGATCATACGGTATAGAGTATCTGCTCACATACTCCACTAACTGTTCTTCGTCGTCATCGTGAAAACCTTTCTTCGACATACCGCGTCGTTGATTTCTGCAGTCGTCGCACACATAGCAGTCGCGGCCCAACTGCTTGACTGCTTCTGCAGCGGCAGTCGCAATGACGTCACGACCGCTGACTGCCGAGCAGTTACAACGACATATGCTCCGTTGCTTTACCTAAGAGCAGTAGTCAACTGCCCGCAGTCAATGCCGGCCGCTACGGCCGGCAGTTGCAGCGAAATAGTACCTTAAGGTGGGCAATACAGTCGTGCTCCTCTCAGAATCCTATGTCCGGCAATATGCTCGATCTGGCAACATTGTAGACTGAGGCACCTCCCAGAGGAAGTCTTGACTTCAGTCTTAGTAATTTATTCTTGACTACGACCGTAGTCTTGAAGAAAAACCCGAGACTAGCTAATACGACGTATGGTAACTAAAAGCACACGTCGACTCTGGCAAATTGCTTGTTTTGAGGTCTATACCTTAATTAATGGAGAAGTGAACGCTATTCACAAGTGATATTTAAAATATTAAATTGGATTTAAGGCAAAATTGCCCATATTTGAAGCTACCCAGAGAAAAAGTAAGTTGCTAGAGCCGCAGTTAGCAAATGTCTGCAGGGAGTTCCTAATTGCTACTGTGTAAATTTAACATAGAGGCCCTACAGTAATCAATAGATCCATTGTTCATTTCCTTCATACTTATCACCCTGGCATGTGAGTCTTAAGTGAAGAACAATATTGAAATTCATATCGCTGATGGGCGATTCGAATTTCTTCAGAGCTGGTATTGCGAAGCAGCTTGGCAGTCAGAAAGCCAAGATCTATGACCGTTAACACAACTTACTGAGTCGAACTACCTCAAGGATTTTATGTGTAAAAGTTTTCTTCCTATTTCGATACAGAATTTTTTCTGGAAATTCGCAGCTCCATAAAATATATCAGAAAAAAGCTCGCATACGCTGGCCCCTACCACGGTTAGAACTGACGACTGATTGAACCATTTTGACCCCGAGACACGGGCGGTACCACCGGGCTACGGACACACTGCTGCCTGTACGCCACTCTCATGGTATTTGTCGCTCAGCCTCATAACGCATCGTGAAAGATAATAAAAGTTGTCACTTATGTGGAGAATAGCATTTCTTTAGGCAAAAAATTGAATTTTCTGTTTCAGTGTCTTACTTTACATGAGGATTATATAGCACGAGTCATTCAAATGGAAAGGGAATATCAAGTGAATATAGCGAGTCAATTCAGTACCATACGCGGAAGCGATTGCACTGTCACAGTGTTGCCTAATGTTTGTGACAATGTTGCCAATTCTCAGTTGTGCTAGGAACAGCTCTGTAGCGGTATGTGAGGAGAATCCCCTCCTCGTGTCATAGGAGGATATGGAGAGGAGGCGCGGGGTTTGATTAATATGCAGCGTTTTCTCCTACCAGTTGTGTCAAAGATTCAGGTGTATAATCTTCCATCACGATTACAGTTTCCTACAAAATATATACGAATAAAACATTTACCTTGTTACTTTGTGACAAAAGATTATTTCAGTAGAATAAAAAGACTTTAGAAATAACTTGTGCCCACCTCTCACAAAAGTAAGATAACAAACTCTTTGCACCTCGAAATCGATTGCACCTATGTGCACTCTTGTAACGCTTAAATAAGTCGTCTTAACGGCACTGAATCGTGGTTTGTGAATCATTTAGTGGCCATACTCTGTCGCATTTCACTGGTTGGAAGGCAAAACGCTTACTGACAAATTTCACAGAAGGAAAAGGGGGACGATATGTCTCCCACTGAAAGGTCATGTTGTTTTATTTAAATGATTACAAAGTCAGGTAAAACGAACAGTCAGATTGTCAGTATAAGCACATTACTGTTGTCAGTATGATGTTGCAGTGCCCAGGGCCTGTAATGATAAAGGGCCCGTTTACGTCAGGCATATTGTATACAGAAGTGGAAGAAAGAGCACCACTAAATTCTAATCCGTATGTATTGCATACACACAGAAACTGTTACAGTGTACTTATGGAGCCCAATGATTGAACTGCGTATTTTCCGGTGAGAAAGAGCACTGGCAAACGTCTTCGCTACATTAGGTTACTTAAACTGGTGTCACTCTGAGCTAGAATTTATGGTCAGCGACTAAGTGTAAGGTCAATGAGTCGGACGCGAATTTTGCAACTATGAAATACTTTCCTACATTATAGAAGCGAATGTTAAATTTGAACTAATATTACGAAAATTTTGTACTTGGATAGCTTAGAATGAAAATCTTTCTGTTTATTCCAAAGGAAAACAATTGATTTCCTAAAACATTATCTATCATACACAACTTGAAACAGGTCATGTCGACCAAATCATATGGAAGAACTGACAGCGACGTATATCGGAAGGCAATAAGATCTCTTGCCTTTTGGTTTGGCAGTACTCGATAGCCATTTCTAGGCGCAGTAAATGAAGAAAGGCGGCGCGTTTTTGTTATCAAGTAACGTCTTCTTCAATTACTTTAGTTTTAATGTAATCTACGAGTAATTACTGATGTTTGATATTAACATGAAAAGGATTCTGTAGACAGGGAAAGAACCTGTTCTTGGGAAACTACTTCTATAGTGACCAAAAGGCAACAAATGATCTTCAAGTACAGTGTTCCAGCAGCGGTATGAAGAAAATGATAGTAATAATGGCGGTAATAATCGAATTATCCGGTAACTTCACACTTCACTGTGCATTTTCTCGAACTAAGAAATTTGCTGAATTTGTGAAAATTTCATAATTGCTTCACATCGAGGCTATGATGCCTAGAAGAGTCTTTACATCCTGCTGACATGAGAATAGCATAATCTCCACGTCAGAAGCTTGCTTCTATCTAACTATTTAATAGACTCTCGTTTTTTCCACCGTGACTAATTTTGTAGGCTAAGCACATCATCTGTTGCAGCACACCCCTGGGACTGGAGAATGTTGCCACAATGGTCTGGCGGAACGAACTTCACAGGTGCAATGCGTGGCTTCAGGTATTTACTTTTGAGAGGCACAAACAGATGTACTTTACCCCTGGTAACATCAAGAGAACGTCGTTATAATCCAGAATCCGCATTAAACATCACGTTCCTATTACCAACTGGGCAGAGCCGGTTTACGTTGGGAAATGACATAGCGGAAGTCATGGTAAACAGAAATACAGTCACCAGTAAACTTACTTACATTAGAAAATTTTATTTTATTTGATGAACCGATAGCCATTTAAAGGAACAGGGCTCTTACTTTACTTGATTGAACTAGAGACGTTGAAAAATGTGGCACTGGACTGTGACTCGAATTCCTATCTTCTCTTTCGAGGATCTGAATCTCTCGGAACAGTATAGTTCAATCATTTTGTTCCTTTTCTCAAGACTGCAATCTTCTCCAGGGTTCCTTCAAAGGTAAGTATGTGGGTCCGAATCCTAATCCAGTACAAAAATATTCATAATTTCATTCCAAGCCCTACACGAGCACACCGGCCTGTTAGTGAAAATTAACGTACATTTTAATGTTTTTTCATGTGTTACCAACAGTCGCAATAGGTATCGTTATTTCTGGTTAAACACGCACACATCTTACTATTGGTGAGTAAGCAACTGATACTTAAGCTATGTTCGTGGAAGGCACGGTAGGTGTGCAGTTCGATTGTCGCACAAATGTTTGTATCCTTATTTTAGATTCAAACACCTAGAAGCTGGTAAGAAAAACCAATACGAAACATTTGATTGTACTTAGTTAGCAACCCGATTATGTGTTGGGTTCGTATCTCCGTCACAGAACTTCACATCATGCACTTCATCTTTAAATACATGCACACTTTGTTACTTCAGAATAGAGGTATATCAGACATCTTTCGTAGTTAAGGCCTGGCCAGACAGAATCCGGCCTGCCGCTGCGACTGACGGCGCAGCGGTGGGCCGGACCCGTCAGAGGCCAGGGACGCCACACAGAGGGGCCGAAACCTTAAGCTTGCATCCGTAGCGCGACTGTCTTGCGTTAGACGATTTGGAATCTTCACGCGGGACACGTTATCTTTGTGCAAGTTGTTTTTTTTTTTCAGTCTTAAATGATGATGATGATTTTAACTGCAGAAATGAGTAGCTTGCACTAGCGATACGAAATGGCACTAAGAAGAGGAGATGTTGGGTGCACGACATTGATAGCAAGAGAGAAAGCTTAGAAGATTACCATCGTCTGTGTATTGATCTAGAGTCTGACGAAGATAGGTTCTTCAAATATTTTCGTATGTCGCGAGAATGTTTCGAGGAAATGCATCGTCTGATAAAATGGGTAGCACCGAGAAGTGCACAACGAACTAGAGAAAGCCAATTGATACAAGGCACAGACAAGCCGTTTGTTTGAGGGAAGTTTTACCGTTTGTGGCCTCTTTGTGTTTGAAATAGAAGTCATATAAATTATTCCATTTTAGTTTTGCTGTATCATATGAAAGGTACGGCTGAAGAAATTGCTATCCCACAACGTAGTTACGAGTGGAGTGATAAATTTATCTGCTGTGTTTACGAATACAGCAAACGATAGTAACATCTAGTTCCGTATGTCCCGCTAGAGAGAACTTTCTACCTAATAGATTGTTTTGTTTCATTGTATTCATAACATTGTCATTGAATTTAAACAAACGTATCTTTGGTCGTTAACTTATCTATTCGTTCTACCGGCATAATTGATTTTAATATTTTCCAGATATTTGACTACAGGTGACAGTCACCAGAGCATAGCTTTTTCTTTGCGGTTAGGACGTTCAACAGTCTCAGATATTGTGAAACAAGTGTGCCAGGCAATTTAGACTGTTCTACAGCCCAAGTATTTTACTACAACAGAGATGTGGAAGAAACCTGAAGAAGGATTTGTATAACTGGGGTTTCCGAACTGCCTTAGAAGCATAGACGGAAAGGCAATCAGGTTAAAATGCGCGAAGGATAGTGGATCCCAGTTTTTTTGCTAGTTCTCCCGGCGATTGTTGATCCATACTACCGAGTTTACAGTAGTTAATATTGGAAGTTATGGACGTCACAGTGACAACACTATTCATCTTTCTATCAAGAGTATATCGAGGATAAAAGTATTCTACCTCCAAATCAGGATCGCGTGTATCATACAAAAAGTTGTATTCTCTCACCTCCTCTATAAGTCTTTCTGTGTCCATGATGCATGCACTACGAGCTGCAAGACAAAAACCGCCACACGCCGTTGCTTCCAGTGTGACCACAGAGCAGTTGAATGCGCCAACAGAGGCAAGCAGCCGCTCCGGCTTGCGGCGAATCTGTAATCTGTGACAACCCGGCGGCGGCAGGTGCGGTAGACCGGCTGCCGGTGCGTCAAAGCCGCTCTCTGTGTGACCGCCGGCGTACAATAACGAGCGATTCAAGAGTGCGGCCTGCCGGCTGCGGTTCAAGGCCACAGGCCGGACGGCCAGGCCGCATTCTGTCTGTCCAGGCCTTTAGTTAACAGGGACGAAATGGTCTTGATACAAGTACCGGTTTATTACAAAAACTGTCGTCTTTTATTTTCAAGTTTAGATTTGGTTACTGGTATTAGCAAAAACTTCGGTAATTCATGACTCTTCATGCCTAGTCATCAATATGATATGATTAGATTACATTAATTAGATTAATTCTTGTTTCATAGATCATGAATACGATACATCGTAATGATGTGAAACATGTCATTTTAAGAATGATTTCTTTACATACCAGGATTCAATGTCCTTACAATTTTTTACTCTCTCATTCTTTTTGACTTTTATCTCTCTCTCGCTCTTTCTCTCTCTCTCTGTCACACACACACACACACACACACACACACACACATTCTTTTTTATTTTTATTTGTTTGTTGTGCTCGACTATCGGTGAGGCACGAAACCGTCTGTGAATGAATCTCATAGTTTTGAATACACTTACGAAAGAAATATAAAAAGAACTATGAGAGTTACTGATTTATGATTCTTAGTTTGCAGTCAGTTCTGAGTATTATTAGTAACTATGCTCCAGTCCCTAAACCTAGATACAGAAATGCGAATCAGACGCATTACGTATTCCAAGCCGTTGCAGCCACGACTTTGAGACACTTCCCAGCCCGCTGTAAGATCACATCGATTCGTCTTCTTCCTGCTGGTATTGTAACTGAGATTTGGCAACAAGGTGATGTATGTTTGGCAACTCTGTGATCGACGAGTTACTTCCTAGTGTGCACGGAATTAACCCTCAAAGTTCACTTGATTTTACCTGTCATTTCCATTGAATAATCTGAGTTATTAGCGCTTGAGGCGTAAATACTTTCGGCTCATAGTGCAATGCCGAAAACTAACAATGCTGCACAACAGGTAACGCCTCTTTCCACTGATGACAAGCAAATTTTGGGTTTCCAGGAATACATAACTTTATTAATGAAATGCCAAATTTGCATACCTCTTGAGTATGGCACAGCATACCAATTAAACACCGACCCAGTGAAAATCTAAGTGAGTAGTATTTTACCAATTCGTGTCGATAGAGGCATGCTTGTGTACAGATACTCAATTTATTAAAACAGACTTTCGTCGTAAGGTTATTGTTAGAAGTTTGATTACATTTCTTATAATATAGATCACAATTTTCGTAAAGTTTCCTTTAGTGTTGTTAAAACAATAGTAAACATGAGAGAGAAATTAATCGTCAACGATGTATGCGAATTCCCTGATGTTATCTATAACAGTCTGAAAATGCACATGCGATTTATTAATTACATGCATCTAGAAAACTTGCTCCAAGTTAAAGCTGTTAAACAAGGTTTGAAGAAGAATAAAATGCCACTACCAGACGACAGCTAATGTACAAAATACTTTTCCAATGTATTTTGGCACGATGCGCTCTACCCATACATATTACAAAAGTTTCGAGATGCATCTATTGTCTAGCTGACGGTTAAACCTGAAATGAACAAAATGTCGCAGAAGTTAGCCCTTTTTCCTCAAACGACTATTTTGGGTTGAGAAGTGAAGGGAATTATGTTACAAGTTCCATTAGATTGATAACTTTAGCAGACAGCACAATTGCGTTTTAAAAAATATAGCAATGAATGTACTCCATCACGAGACATCTTATCTACCGTGCGCGATACTTACCACTACTCTACTAGCTGACATGTAGCTATAACAGCTCCAGAAGTCAACAGCAATTCTTCCAGAACTCCTGCATTCCACAGTGCTGTGGGATAATGCATATCGCCAGGTCAATGCTTATGAGAGACAAACAGTTATACCTTTTCTTTTGCACTTCACGATGTCAACAAACAGCTAGCGCAATAGAGTAGCTCAAATGGAAAGGAACACTTCCTATTTAAATTTCTGCATCCTACACTGTTGGCAGTTCTGTGTTGGTGGCAGTTACGTGATTTTATTTTGGTGATTACAAAATAAAGTTGAATGTATACACTGCGTAGCCGAGGCAGCTAGTTCATGGTGATTTGGTCAACCAAGTAAATGAACATGCTGCAAATTGATACAGGGAGCCTGTGTGTCAGAATTCTCAGTCAGTGTGGCACAACGGCGCTATGATGGAAAAATGAGCGACTGAGAAGAGGATTTGGTGGTCTGTTGGGCTGATGATAGGTTCATATATCTGTGGCTTGGGTTTGGTTCCAACTTCAGTTAGTGATTTTAGATAGGGAGTGACTGATTCCATTCTCTTCTGGCTACACCAAGTGAAGAAGATATAATGGCATTGTAGTCTGAAATTCACAATAAAAATTATATTCCCTCTCTACCAAGGAGGCGTTAGGTTGAGCCACAATAAAGTCTAGAGTGGAGACATGTAGAAACTCTATCACCAGTAACCTTTCTTATACTAGTTATTTATTTCTAGTGACGAAACAAATGCTATCACTGGACACTTATTCCATCTTTTATCTGAGATTCTGTATGTCCATAAAATTGGTTCTGAACTGGGAATGTAACTCATACCGCCCTTAACGTGGAACTTGTTCCCTTCGCGACAATACCGCTTGGCTACAATTTGTTGTTTGTTCAAAGTGCAGTTTCCTCAACACCTCCACATATTGCGCGTGCACTAAAGATTACATTATGTATTATCAAGCTCTACCATGAGAACATCTATCTGCTAGTGGATAATAATTTCGATGTTTAGCGTATTTTCATTCGTTGTCAGCACTAACGATATTCGACGTTTTTCACTCCCAGTGAGACACAGAACTATTTGCGAGATCACTGTAAGTTCAAAATGTTATTCCGAGCTGCTGGTGGAGAAAAATTCGGTAGCTGACGTCTCTTTGTGTGTAGTCAACAACGATTTGCGTGGAGCTCTATTCCCAGTCAGCACTGAACTCTTCGTCATATTATTTCTAGTTCAAAGATGCTCACATGTCGCTGCTGGTGCAACAAACCCATATATAACGTTCGTTTTCTCTAGAATAAAATAGCGATAGGTGATGGGTTGGAGTCCTGGGAAGAAAAAAATTAATGTTTCGTCTCGTCATTTCAGTTAAAACATCTAGCTACTGCCGAGAAAATGCGATATGTCAGAGTTGATTGTGCTTATTAGGTTCTGCGTTGGAATCCCTGTCCTATACAAAGCTTTACCTCACGGCATTTCAACCAAGTGACTTGTTAAAGAAGCAATATTTAACATCTCTCGTAGTTCGTTAACAGGGAGAATAGGTGCTGGGTAGGAATTTGCGACCGTTAAAAATGTTTGCGTTGTGTAATTTAAAGTTGGTATTTGCTAATTGATACTGTCTAAAATCGAGGTATATCACTCTCTACATGCCTGATCAGAAAAGACTGTTAGCTTCCGTCAGTCACGAAATCTTTGCTTAGTGTGCATGACCAGGGTTTGAATCCATATGCAGAACGAGACGGTTCGTCATGTCATTTGAAGTTCATACATATTCTCAACTAGCTGCTCGTGAATAACTTAAGTTTTTAATGTCATTTTATGTTAAATAATAAGTACGGTATGTTACTTTACTGAGGAAATCATGAATACGACGAATTTACTACGTGCATTACCTATCTGACGTAATAATGAGAGTGGTAAGATTTCAGGTATGTCATTTATTGTAACAAATTTGAGTTTACAAGCCTTAAGGATAGTCTTACCTGTGATAATGTGCCCCCTGATATTTGTAGTATTGTAGTATTACTTTACATCATTGGTGTTTTCTAGTGGTGACTTGTTGGAACCATTTTCAATAGTCAAACGACTGTACCGAGGAGCGATTAGAGGGCCTGCTAGACAGCTGCGTTATGTGGGTTGCATGAGAATCAGGTGAAATGCAATTCAAGTCGTTCGGATACTTTTGAGCACGACTGTAGATGGCGAGGTTCATCTTTGCAACCACGACACCATGCAGTGCATTGCAGATGGGCCCAATAACATACCGAATTGATCGCTCAGGATGGGCATCACGTTCTGTTCACCGATGGTTGTCGCATATGCCCTCAACCAGACAATCGTTGGAGACGTATGTGGATGTAACCCGGTCAGGCTGAACGCCTTAGACACATTGTCCAGTGAGTGCAGAAAGGTGGAGGTTTCCTGCTGTTTGGGGTGGCATTATGTGGGGCCGCCGTAAGCTGTTGGTGGTCCCATGACCATGGAAGGCGCAATAACGGCTGTACGATTCGTGAATGCCATCCTCCGACCGATAGTTCACCCATATCGGCAGCATGTTGTTGTTGTTGTCTTCAGTCCTGAGACTGATTTGATTCAGCTCTCCATGCTACTCTATCCTGTGCAAGCTTCTTCATCTCCCAGTACCTACTGCAACCTACATCCTTCTGAATCTGCTTAGTGTACTCATCTCGTGGTCTCCCTCTACGATTTTTACCCTCCACGCTGCCCTCCAATGCTAAATTTGTGATCCCTTGATGCCTCAAAACATGTCCTACTAACCGATCCCTTCTTCTAGTCAAGTTGTGCCACAAACTTCTCTTCTCCCCAATCGGTAACATATTGGCGAGGTATTCGTCTTTATGGACAACAATTCGCGCCCCCATCTTGCACATCTTGTGAATGACTTCCTTCAGGATAACGACATCGCTCGACTTAGTGGCCAGCATGTTCTCTTAACGTGAACTATAGCGAACATGCCTGGGATAGATTGAAAAGTGCTGTTTATGGACGACGTGACCCACCAACCACTCTCAGGGATCTATGCCGAATCGCCGTTGAGGAGGGGGGCAATCTGGACCAACAGTGCCTTGAAGAACTTGTGGATAGTATGCCACGACGAATACAGGCATTCATCAATGCAAGAGGACGTGCTGCTGGGTATTAGAGGTGCCGGTGTGTTCAGCCGTCTGGACCACCACCTCTGAAGGTCTCGCTGTGTGATAGTACAAGGTGCAATGTGTGGTTTTCATAAGCAATGAAAGGGGCGGAAATGATGTTTATGTTGATCTCTATACCAATTTTCTGTACAGGTTCCGGAACTCTCGGAACCGAGGTGACGCAAAACTTTTTTTTGATGTGTGTAATATGAAGTCCATAGATCGCTTGTTCGATTAACCCGAAAGAACATTTTAACTTATTTGTAAAAGAACTCGACAGTCCTCTCATATTAAAACCAAATCACAATTACAACATTCCACCGCACCAATTAGAAACGGAATATTATTGTGTTTTCTTTACTGCTTACTTGCGATTGCATTTGTAATTGCTGCTTACGCATGTCACATTCAGAAAGATATTTTCTATTTGATGTCACCCCACAGTTTTTTCTTTGTTAGAAACAATGTTTTTACCTTCCTACTGTCCAGCTAGGATCCCTATTGTTTGAACTTAAAAGATGAAGTAACTCTGCTAAACTCACAAACGATGCACTCCATACGTTTGTGTCACCTGCACGCTTTATATCTCTCCACATAACGTCATCGTCTTGCACCTCGTACTGAGGGAGTATGGCGCTTGTCTCTTCACTGCTAGCAATGCTTTCCAAAAAAGTGATTTGCTTGTTCGCTAATGCACATATCCTCCACCGAGCGAGGTGACGCAGTGGTTAGACACTGGACTCGCATTCGGGAGGACGACGGTTCAATCCCGCGTCCGGCCATCCTTATTTAGGTTTTCCGTGATTTCCCTAAATCGCTCCAGGCAAATGCCGGGATGGTTCCTCTGAAAGGGCACGGCCGACTTCCTTCCCTGTCCTTCCCTAATCCGATGAGACCGATGACCTCGCTGTCTGGTCTCCTTCCCCAAAACAACCAACCATTTATCCTCTGTTGTCCGTTTCTCAGATTAAGACTATTGCGAAGCTATATACACTGAAGAGCCAAAGAAACTCGTACACCTATCTAATATCGTGTGGGGCCATCGCGAGCACGCAGCAGTGGTGCAACCCGACGTGGCATGGATTTGACTAATGTCTGAAGTAGTGCTGGAGGGAAATGAAACCAGAATGCAGTAGGGCTGCCCATAAATCCGTAACAGCACGTTGCAAGGCGTCCAAGATGTGCTCAATAATGTTCATGTCTGGGGAGTTTGGTGGCCAGCGGAAGTGTTTAAACTCGGAAGAGTGTTCCTGGAGCCACTTTGTAGCAATTCTGGATGTGTGGGGTGTCGCATTGTCCTGCTGGAATTGCTCAAGTCCGTCTGAAGAACAATGAACATGAATGGATGCAGGTGATCAGACAGGATGCTTACGTACGTGTCACTTGCGAGAGTCTTACCTAGACGTGTCAGGGGTTTCATATCACGGGTACTGTACATGCCCCACACCATTACAGTCTCCACCAGCTTGAACAGTTTCCTACTGACATGCTGGGTCCATGGATTCATGAGCTTGTTTCCATACCTGTACACGTCCATCCGATACCATTTGAAACGAAATTCATCCGACCAGGCGACATGTTTCCAGTCGCAACATTCCAATGTCGGTGTTGACAGGCCCAGGAGAGGCGGTTAGCTTTGTGTAGTGCTGTCATCAAGGGTACAGGAGTGGGTCTTCGGCTCCTAAGCGCATATCGATGATGTATCGTTGAATGGTTCTTTTTCCAGCCGAAGTGATGTCGAAGATTTTATTTTTTATCGGATTCCTGACGTTCACGGAACGTACGTGAAATGGTCGTACGGGAAAATCCCTATTTCATCGATGTGCAGGCTGATGCGCTATTCGTTGTGCCACCGTTCGCCTACTAGGGGCAGTGTGTTACACACTGGAAATCAGCACGAAGTTCTGCGAAGAATAATTTCATTGTGCTTTGAGCCGGAGCTCATGACTGATAGTCGACAATTAGTTATAATATACGGACCCATTTGCAGAAGTTCTACAATTCCTCAGTTTTTTTAGCGAGTTTAGTGATGTTGCAGGGAGCAGGAAAAAGAATGTCCTTCGTTGCACATATCGCCGCTCTAAATGGATGAGCCGGCCAGTGTGGCCGAGCGGCTCTAGGCGCTTCAGTGTGGAACCGTGCGACCGCTACGGTCGCAGGTTCGAATCCTGCCTCAGGCATGGATGTGATGTCCTCAGAAGTTAAGTCCCATAGTGCTCAGAGCCATTTGAACCATTTTTTTGCAGAGAAAGTACGTAAAAACATCGTAACTTCCGCTAACGCTCCTATAGCACGCATATCTACATCTACATCTACATCCGTACTCCGCAAGCCACCTGACGGTGTGTGGCGGAGGGTACCCTGAGTACCTCTATCGGTTCTCCTTTCTATTCCAGTCTCGTATTGTACGTGGAAAGAAGGATTGTCGGTATGCTTCTGTGTGGGCTCTAATCTCTCTGATTTTATCCTCATGGTCTCTTCGAGAGATATACGTAGGAGGGAGCAATATACTGCTTGACTCTTCGGTGAAGGTATGTTCTCGAAACTTTAACAAAAGCCCGTACCGAGCTACTGAGCGTCTCTCCTGCAGAGTCTTCCACTGGAGTTTATCTATCATCTCCGTAACGCTTTCGTAATTACTAAATGATCCTGTAACGAAGCGCGCTGCTCTCCGTTGGATCTTCTCTATCTCTTCTATCAACCCTACCTGGTGCGGATCCCACACTGCTGAGCAGTATTCAAGCATTGGGCGAACAAGCGTACTGTAACCTACTTCCTTTGTTGTCGGATTGCATTTCCTTAGGATTCTTCCAATGAATCTCAGTCTGGCATCTGCTTTACCGACGATCAACTTTATATGATCATTCCATTTTAAATCATTCCTAATGCGTACTCCCAGATAATTTATGGAATTAACTGCTTCCAGTTGCTGACCTGCTATTTTGTAGCTAAATGATAAGGGACCTATCTTTCTATGTATTCGCATCACATTACACTTCGCTATATTGAGATTCAATTGCCATTCCGTGCACCATGCGTCAATTCGCTGCAGATCCTCCTGCATTTCAGTACAATTTTCCATTGTTGCAACCTCTCGATACACCACAGCATCATCTGCAAAAAGCCTCAGTGAACTTCCGATGTCATCTGCCAGGTCATTTATGTATATTGTGAATAGCAACGGTCCTATGACACTCCCCTGCGGCACACCTGAAATCACTCTTACCTGTGCCCTTTTCCAATCCTTTGGAACGCTTCGCTCTTCTAGAGACCTACGGTACACCGCTGCAAGGAGGGGGGCAAGTTCCTTCGCGTACTCTGTGTAAAATCGAACTGGTATCCCATCAATACCAGCGGCCTTTCCTCTTTTGAGCGATTTTAATTGTTTCTCTATCCCTCTGTCGTCTACTTCGATATCTACCATTTTGTCAACTGTGCGACAATCTAGAGAAGGAAGCACAGTGCAGTCTTCCTCTGTGAAACAGCTTTGGAAGAAGACATTTAGTATTTCGGCCTTTAGTCTGTCATCCTCTGTTTCAGTACCATTTTGGTCACAGAGTGTCTGGACATTTTGTTTTGATCCACCTACCGCTTTGACATAGGACCAAAATTTCTTAGGATTTTCTGCCAAGTCAGTACATAGAACTTTACTTTCGAATTCATTGAAAGCCTCTCGCATAGCCCTCCTCACACTACATTTCGCTTCGCGTAATTTTTGTTTGTCTGCAAGGCTTTGGCTATGTTTATGTTTGCTGTGAAGTTCCCTTTGCTTCCGCAGCAGTTTTCTAACTCGGTTGTTGTACCACGGTGGCTCTTTCCCATCTCTTACGATCTTGCTTGGCACATACTCATCTAACGCATATTGTACCATGGTTTTGAACTTTGTCCACTGATCCTCAACACTATCTGCACTTGAGACAAAACTTTTGTGTTGAGCCGTCAGGTACTCTGTAATCTGCTTTTTGTCACTTTTGCTAAACAGAAAAATCTTCCTACCTTTTTTAATATTTCTATTTACGGCTGAAATCATCGATGCAGTAACCGCTTTATGATCGCTGATTCCCTGTTCTGCATTAACTGATTCAAATAGTTCGGGTCTGTTTGTCACCAGAAGGTCTAATATATTATCGCCACGAGTCGGTTTTCTGTTTAACTGCTCAAGGTAGTTTTCAGATAAAGCACTTAAAAATATTTCACTGGATTCTTTGTCCCTGCCACCCGTTATAAACGTTTGAGTCTCCCAGTCTATATCCGGCAAATTAAAATCTCCACCCAGAACTATAACATGGTAGGGAAATCTACTCGAAATATTTTCCAAATTATTCTTCAGGTGCTGAGCCACAACAGCTGCTGAGCCCGGGGGCCTATAGAGACATCCTATTACCATGTCTGAGCCTGCTTTAACCGTGACCTTCACCCAAATCATTTCACAATTCGAATCTCCGTCAATTTCCTTCGATACTATTGCACTTCTTATCGCTATAAACACGCCTCCCCCTTCACTGTCCAGCCTATCTCTGCGGTATACATTCCAATCAGAGTTAAGGATTTCATTACTGTTTACGTCTGGTTTCAGCCAACTTTCTGTTCCTAGTACTATATGGGCGTTGTGACCGTTTATTAATGAGAGCAGTTCTGGGACCTTTCTATAGACGCTCCTGCAGTTTACTATTAGCACATTAATATTGTTATTCCTTGTTGCATTTTGCCTACTCCTGCCTTGCCGCGTCTCAGGAGGCGTCTTGTCGGGCCTAGGGAGGGAATTCTCTAACCCAAAAAATCCCCATGTGCACTCCACACGTACTCCGCTACCCTCGTAGCCGTTTCCGGCGTGTAGTGCACGCCTGACCTATTCAGGGGGACCCTACATTTCTCCACCCGATAGCGGAGGTCGAGAAATTTGCACCCCGGCTCTCCGCAGCATCGTCTGAGCCTCTGGTTTAAGCCTTCCACTCGGCTCCAAACCAGAGGACCGCGATCGGTTCTCGGAACGATACTACAAATAGTTAGCTCTGATTCCACCCCGCGAGCGAGGCTTTCCGCCTTCACCAACTCCGCCAACCGCCTGTACGAACTGAGGATGACCTCTGAACCCAGACGGCAGGAGTCATTGGTGCCGACATGAGCAACAATTTGCAGTCGGGTGCACCCAGTGCTCTCTATCGCCGCCGGTAGGGCCTCCTCCACATCTCGGATGAGACCCCCCGGCAAGCAGACAGAGTGAACACTGGCCTTCTTCCCCGACCTTTCCGCTATTTCCCTAAGGGGCTCCATCACCCGCCTAACGTTGGAGCTCCCAATAACTAATAAACCCCTCCCCCCGTGTGCCTGCTCGGACCTTGCTGAAGGAGCAGCCACATGTCCACTCACAGGCAGAGCGGGCGATGCCACACGGCCAGCCTCCACATTGACCCTCCGCCTCGTGCGCCGCGAAAGCCGCTGAACCCGCCACTCCCCTTGGGGAGAGGGTGGCCCAACCGCGCCCGGTACCCGCGAAGATGTCTCGACAGCAGGGACAGTGGGTGAAGCATCTAACACCTGGGGTGCACCATGCGGCGCACCAGACTCCCCACTGCCGCTACACTCCGAGGCAGCAGCCTGAAGACGGCTGACCGCGGCCATCAACACGCTCAGCTGTTCGCGAAGAGTGGCCAGCTCCTCCTGCCTCCGTACACAGCAGCCACACATCCTATCCATCCTAAGAAATCAATTTACTATAGAGTGTTAATCAACTTTTAATTAGACTGCTAATTCACTAAAGGCGGTTGATTATTGACTAAACTGTGATTGCTAACCACTTCTTGTAGAAACAAGGAAAATAGCACTACCTGTCTCTGGACGGTATTGAAAACAAACACTAGCACTACTAGCACTATGGCTGACTAAAGGGACTTTCTGACTGTATTCAAAACAAACACGAGATCTATGGAACACTTAATAGCACTCTACTATTAAAGCTTCCTAAAAGCAAAAACACGCAGAAGAAGAAGTGACAAGTAAGAAAAATACAGATAATACTTAAATTAAGGTAGCTCGCTGCACAGCAGACGTGAAGCAGACGGCGGTGTCGTCACCAGAGCATCAGTTAATAAGGGAGTGTATTCGTTTGCTTAACCAGATACTGATATTTAATGCTTTTTAAATTTCAATTACATAAAAATAACACATATTTTGTGAGAATATTGACCCTAAGTGCTATTTAAATGTTATAACCAATCAGTATAAGAACGATCCGAAACATATTTACATAGGAAAATAGCCTATTGTTCAGTCACATTATAGTCATGGTGCTTCACTACTTTTGTGTATTCTTGCGTGTTAGTGTCTGCTGAAATCGAGGCATCACGCAAATGTACATTATCGAAGAGTACACTCAGATGGCAAAGTGTTGATAAATAATGTAGTTCATTCTGTCGAGAAAGAAAACAAAGAAGCTAGCTTCGTTTTAAAAAATGTAAAAATAGAACGTTCCTGGTTGAGATGGAGGACATTGTAGCATGGCGTTTTTTTTAGAACAATTAGAGAAAACGAGAAAGGTGAAAAGAAATCTAAGACTGTGATCTGAACCTCAAGTCCAGTTATTAGGTCGTAAAACAGCAGTTTTTATTTCGTACGCTTCTCTGTAGAAGAGTATACTAATAGCAAATGCATTACACGTTAGCTTCAGTTGTTAAATAGTTTTATTCTTAGTTCCCTGTAGAAGAAAATATTAAAAGCAATATACTATTGTCTCTTACACGCACAGCTGCATTGTTCGACCACAAAAAAGAGTTTATTTTCATATTGTTTATTTCGATGTTTTTCTGTAGAAGAATATGTTAACAGAATGCATGTTTGTTTCATTTGCTGCACGCACACCAAGTACAGTTCAGAAAACGTGTTACATTTTGGTAGAGCGCAGTTATATCGGTCGTACGTCCTTCAAAACAACCAAAGCACAACACAGTTCGCGGCAGGTTCGGCTGGAACGGCAGTTGTGAAGTGAGCAGGTGATACATAAATGAGCGCATAAATGCAGTACTATAAGTAACGTTGTGAACTTAATAATATGGGTAACTTTTTTTCTGAAATCGGGTAGTATAGGCTGTAAAAACATAC
Source organism: Schistocerca gregaria (assembly GCF_023897955.1). Lineage (NCBI taxonomy): Eukaryota > Metazoa > Arthropoda > Insecta > Orthoptera > Acrididae > Schistocerca > Schistocerca gregaria. Next base: position 359,456,040 of record NC_064920.1, on the reverse strand, counting down.
GGTGCGCATGGCTCATGGTGTCTATTCATTTTCATTAAGTTCCTCTTTAACTTGCAGCTCTAGTTAGTACCGGCACACTGTAAGAACAGAAACGTGAGGCATCTCCACACTCCACATAGCAGCCGGCAGTAGCTACGCGTGTGCCTCGTAGGCGCCGACCTCGTCGTGAACAATCTCCAATATACTGGGTGATCAAAAGTCAGTATAAATTTGAAAAGTGAATAAATCTCTGAATACTGTAGATAGAGAGGTACAAGCTGACATACATTCTTGGAATGACATGGGGTTTTATTAGAACCAAAAAAATACAAAAGTTCAAAAAATGTCCGACAGAAGGCGCTTCATCTGATCAGAATAGCAATAATTAGCATAACAAAGTAAGACAAAGCAAAGATGATGTTCTTTACAGGAAATGCTCAATATGTCCACCATCGTTCCTCAACAATAGCTGTAGTCTAGGAATGATGTTGTGAACAGCACTGTAAAGTATATCTGGAGCTGTGGTGAGGCATTGGCGTCGGATGCTGTCTTTCAGCAGCCCTAGAGATGTCGGTCGATCACGATACACTTGCGACTTCAGGTAACCCCAAAGCCAACAATCGCACGGACTGAGGTCTGGGGACCTGGGAGGCCAAGCATGACGAAAGTGACGGCTGAGCACACGATCGTCACCAAACGACGCGCGCAGGAGATCTTTCACGCGTCTAGCAATATGGGGTGGAGCGTCACATCGTACGCTCTAGCAGGTGTTTATAAGCCAGGCTGGGGATGATGTGATTCTGTAACATTTCGACGTACCTCTCACCTGTCACGGTAGCAGTTTTGCTGTCCAGCGCAATCTATCGGACATTTTGTGAACTTTGTTTTTTTTTTTTTTTGTTCTAATAAAACCCCATGTCATTCCAAGAGCAAGTATGTCAATTTTTACCTCTCTTTCTACATTATTCCGTGGTTTATTAAGTTTTCAAATTTATACTGACTTTTTGACCACCCGGTACTTGCAGTGTGCTTAGCTGAGTGCCGGCACGCTAGCTCAGCGTGTCCATCAGAGAGATGGCTGCTCTCTGTAATCAATAAAACTGAGTGAGGGGATCAGCAAAGAACATCGGAGATTTTCTTTACTCGTGGACTGGGTGTTGCGTTGTCCTCATTATCATTTCATCCTCATCATGTGGCCCCATGTGGCGTCGACTGAAGTAAGACTTGCACCCGGCGGCCAGACTTCCCTGGATGGGGCCTGCCGGCCAACAATGCCACACGCTCATTTCACTTTTTCCAATATACCTCACGTATTTTCTAGAGAATGGAAGGAGGTATGACTCCTTCCACCATTAAAAGTAATTTCGATGTGGTAGCTCACATTTTGTACACAGCAATGCTGAACATAAGCACCAAACGTGAACTGGGCAGCGACTACTTTTCTATACACGAAGGTGAGTCAAATGAAAACCTTAAATTTGTAATAACAAATCGAAATTCCGCGCCGTTATCCTCTAAGTTGGTAAGCGTGCTACAAACAGCGTGCAGAATGAGCTGTAGGTGGCAGCATAGTGTAGATGCACACGTACCGTCGCAGTATCAGTATAAAGATGGCCGTCTCACTTGCGACTTGCACCAGGGAAGAACAGCGTTCTGTTATTCGGTTTCTGCGTGGTGAAGGTGTGCAAGCTATTGAAATTCATCGACGAATGAAGGTTCAGTACGGCGATGCATGTTTGTCACAGCAGCAAGTCTACGAATGGAGCAGGAAGTTCACAAACGGTGTGACTTCAGTGGAAGATGTTCCTCGTCCGGGTCAGGCACGAGTCGTGACTCCACAGAACATTGCAGCAGTTGAAGCCATAGTGAAGGAAAACCGCCAAGTGACACTGAATGACTTTGCAGCATGTTTACACAACATTGTGCATGATGTGCTCCAGTTTGACAAAGTGTCTGCAAGATGGCTGCCATGGCAGCTGACTCCTGAAATGAGAGAATGACGTGTTGATGCTTGTGAAGAACTTCTTCGGCGCTTTGAACGAGAAGGTGATTGTTTCCTTGCAAGAATCGTTACTGGGGACGAAACCTGAGTTCACTTCCACCAACCGGAAACGAAGAGAGCGAGCAAGGAATGGCACCATTCTTCATCACCAAAACCAAAGAAGTTTCGAACAGAACCATCAGCAGCGAAGGTTATGTTGACTCTCTTTTGGGGCGAAAAAGGTGTCATTTTTTTAGCATTACATGCCTAGAGGGACCACTGTCACCAGTGCATCACACACAGATCTCCTAAAAAATCATCTGCGGCCTGCAATCAAATCAAATTGACGTGGATTGCTGTCAGCAGGTGTCCTTTTGCAACGTGTCAATGCAAGGCCCCACACTGCCGTACAACAGTTGCAACAATCACAGAGCTGCATTTTGAGTGTCTTTCTCATTCACCATACTCACCTGATTTCCATATGTTTGGACCACTCGAAGACGCAATGGGAGGAAAGAAGTTCCGGTCTGATGAAGAGGTACACCACGCAGTGCATGAGTGGTTGCGCGGACTACCAAAAGAATTTTTTTCTGAAGAAATTTATGCACTTTGTAAGCGCTGGAGGACTTGCATTGAGCATGGGGCAAATTACGTTGAAAAGTAATACAGCTTTGTACCACTTCTGCACAATAAATAATATTTTTAAAAATATTTAAGGTTTTCATTTGTCTCACCCTTGTATGTGGGGTGTTGTACTTTGACGTGTCACAATAACTATGGACAATAATGAAAACGAAACAAGTTCATTATCAAGCTGCAATGTATGGCTCCAAGATGCGGAGAAAATATTTTCCTACCGAATAATTTCCTCAAAATCGAATCAAAAATATTGCATAGTGGAGAACACGCGCAAGTCACAAAACAGTGGTTTTATTTTTTTACGAGAAAAGTATAAGTTTTACTGAGAAATTAACAGCTGTGATGGACGTGGTTTTGCTTCATCTACATTAAGCAATTTTTTAAAGGCAAATGGGATGATTTGAAATTTTAGTCCCCCTGTATCGTGCTTAGAGCGATATCCACCTCAGTGTTTCTGGGTACCCAGACGGATACCGGCCGGTGTGGCCGAGTGATTCTAGGCGCTTCAGTCTAGAACCGCGCTACTGCTCCGGTCGCAGGTTCGAATCCTGCCTTGGGCATGGATGTGTGTGATGTCCTTAGGTTAGTTAGGTTTAAGTAGTTATAAGTTCTATGGAACTGATAACCTCAGATGTTAAGTCCCATAGTGCTCAGAGCCATTTGAACCAACACAGAGGGATGGGGAATTTTGACAAACCTTGTGCACCCCAAAGGCCATTATATTTACTTCTCTGCTCTGTGCAGGGTAACACACCCCGCAAACGCGTCCCTCCTGGGGAGGGGCAGGCAGCAGGTTGGAGTCTGCCTCGGGTATTAGAATACGCCAACGTGCTGTGGTATCCAGCATGCGACAAAATAACAGTGGCGAGTACTTCTGACCAGTCACACAACAGTGACGTGGAACCAGTTTTGATGCATACCCTTCTGACCGAACGGTATGATCCAAGGTTCTGATACCAAATTTACAGGGGCGCATGCCTGAGACATGGAGGCGACCCGTGTTAAGGATGGGACAGTGGGGTGTCGGAAGGGATAGCTATTTGAAATGAAAAAGAAAAATTCATTGAACTTGGGATCTGTATTCTCAATAACGGAGTGCACTGGAGCTCCTCTTGGGGAGTGGAAGTTACGGGATGGCTGCCAGATTAAGAACTGGGTGTTACTACAAGAATTAGAAGCAGGAAAAGTGGCGGTTCAGGTCTACGCAGCCAGTGGCCAGTCCTGGCTAGTGCTGACAGAGGCAGGCGGCACTGAAGTCTAGAAATTAAGAGAGATAGGTGCTCTAACTGAAGTCTGGATTACAAGAGATATCAACGACTGTGTTCTGCTCTTCAGAGCCGTCCATCGATCACATATGTGACCCACATCCTGTACCAGTTACCTGCTAAACTTATGGCGTGAATTCGCCATCAAATTCAACGGATACCTGAAGGCGTCTCTTGTCAGCGGCTATTGAAACTTAATAGTTTTTACTTCAACTGCTGAGTGAAACATCTTAATAAAAATTTTAATTAAACTGCCGAATGCTTATCAATGTTCTTAAGCTGCTGAGTGAAATTCAATTCAAGTGTCTCTTTGCTTGTCTTTATCATTTCAACACTGACCTACAGAATTTGCTCAAGGAAACAGAAGTCAAACTTGTCTCATTCATTACTTACCCTCAATATTCAAGGATAACGCTATCTGACTGCTTTAAAATTAACTCAGAAGAATGGCCCTGAATAAGAAGAAATCCTAACAATAACCTATTCATTTCATAAGTCACTTACCTCGCAAAAATCTTCATTACCCGAACTACAGCAATGCCGCAAGCACCAATACTGCCATCTAAATAAAAGATTCTATCTAATGAAGGCTCTAACTGCTGATAGGCATGTGGTTAGCAAAGGAAAGATTTTGTTGCATAGCAAACAATGTATTTACCTTAAGAATGTGACAACCAGTTCAAAAATTATATAATCAGCAGTAATAAATCTCAATGACGGATATACATTCAAACCGTCTGCTCGTGCTAATACTGCAAACCTCCAACACTGCTAATTATTAACTTCTAACCTCCATCACTGATGACTATTCATTCCCAAATTCCATCACTGCTGGCTGATTACCACCAACTCCCATCACTGCTGGCTGTTCACCTTCAATAGTCCGATCAGCCACAGAGTCTCTTACAGAGTGCGCACAGCGCTGTCAGAGTTATTAATGCAGTCTATTGCGCTGCCAACATACAGACACATAAACAGAGTACTTACACTATAACTATGAGTGAATGCTGAAAAGTAATGCCTCCGATTTTTTAGTCAAAACTTTTAAAGCTTAAATGGTTATTAATGGGTCAATGGTTATCTGGACAGTGATTCGAAAGCAGAAACTGGGGGAAGTTAGCTAATTTGAATCTCTACAGTCTACTGTAAGTTTCGTGCGACACAAATTTTTTTGGGTCGCCACCTAGTTAAATTAAAATTGGGAAAACGTCATATAAGAACTTAATTAATCACTGAATAGGTAATCATAACTAATGTGTTAACATTAATAAAATGATCCAAGTGAATATGTGGAATGAGCATGTGGGAACAATTTGAGCCCAACCGTTAAATCAAATAATTCAGAGCTATCAGGAGCTTAAGCCTCGACAAAAAAATAAGATAACCATACAAAGTCTACAAATATAAGGCCTGTCCTTAGCACTTCAGAAACCCCAGGTGGGATATATTACAATAACCTTACAAAATGGAATGGGTTTGTCTGAGAAACAGTCATCACAGGTTCGCGGGTGAGCTTCTGTTAAGATTGGAAGGTAGGAGACGAGATACTGGCGGAAGTAAAGTTGTGATGATGAGGCGTGAGTCGTGCTTGGGTAGCTCAGTTGGTAGAGCACTTGCCCGCGAAAGGCAAAGGTCCCGAGTTCCAGTCTCGGTCCGGCATACAGTTTTAATCTGCCAGGAAGTTTCATATCAGCGCTCACTCCGCTGCAGAGTGAAAATCTTATTCTGGAAACAATAATTACAATTTAACATAGTTTATTAAAATAAAACATCATATTAAAACTTTACAAAAGAATTTCAAACTATGATTTGTCGTTGCCTGTTGCTTAATTAGTTACCTCACTTGTATAATTATTATATTCGGTTCAGAATGGCTCTAAGCAGTATGGGACTTAGCATCTGAGGTCATCAGTCCCCTGGACTTAGAACTACTTAAACCTAACTAACCTAAGGACATCACACACATCCATGCCCGAGGCAGTATTCGAACCTGCGACCGTAGTAGCAGCGCGGTTCCGGACTGAAGCGCCTAGAATCGCTCGTCCACAGCGGCCGGCTGTAATATTTTACTGTGATGAACATACAATGTCTCCATTCTTCGAGCTCCATCGTTCAAAATGAAGTGAAAATGAGGGACGTAAATGCGCTTTTCACGGATTAACGGTATTATTGCAGTAACTGGCAAAGTGCGGCGAACTCCATCAGTCGTTTGGCCATCACGAATTGTCGTGTTCCATTCCTTTAGCTTGATGTCGTTACGGTCTTTTCAATTAAAATAGAGGAAGAGGAAAGACAACTGTCTTTGCACATACGTTTGTAGTGAGATCTGAATGTACAGCTATAGTTGCAGCAGTATACGACTAGTGAGACATCATAGAGAATGTGAACATTCTTTAGAACTCCATGGTTACATTGGACGACGTTTACAACTAGACTTGGGATAGTTACTGTCTCTGAACCCCTGGAGGAAAGAACAACACTTCTCCAGACACTTCCACATTCTACAGTATTGCCAGATCGTGCATAGCACCTGACAGAATTCTGAGGGGCGATCGACTTTATTGGCCGCCATAAGTGAACGACTCGGACTCCTGCGGCCAGCCGACGATAATTTTTTTTGTTTAAGACTGTAAGTTGGCGGCAAAAGAATCGTTCCGCAATCAGCCTCAAACGCTGGGTCTCTAAATTTTCTCGTTTGTCGATAGCGTTCCTCGTGAAGAGTGTCGCTTTCCCTCCAGGGATTCCCATTTGGATTTGCGAAGCAGCTCTGTTCGAACCTACCGGTAACAAACTTAGCACCCCGTCTCTGTGTTGCTTCAATGTCTTCCTTTAAGCCGTCTGGTGCGGATCCTAAACACTCAAGCAGTAGTCTATTCAAAACTAGGTCGAACTGGCGCCCAATATGTGTCTCCTTTACAAATGAATTACATTTTCCTAAAATTCTCCCAGTAAACCGAAGTCAACCATTCGCCTTTTTCACAACAGTCCTCACATGCTCGTTCCATTCATATCACTTGTAAGGTGTCAGCCAAATCCAACACATTCCATGAAAACCCTGACATGATAAGCAAATCCGGCAGTATGCCACATAGCTCCGAATAAATCCTGACATTAAATTAACCAAAGTAACACGATCAACGAGCGAGCAAATGGAATACCACAGACTAACACAAGAACGCCTAAATGTATGTCATAAATTCCCACCATGAAACAGACGCAGTTCCGAGGGGAGAAACGAGAACAGAAGCCGAGAGCAGAACGGTGTTAAGCTAGAAGGCCCTACGATAAGAGACCGACACCCACATCGTCAGCTGACTGCCAGGACCCCCCCCCCCCCCCCCCAGCCCATGTTAAAAGATAGAGCCCTCCAGAGATAACACTAAAAGGGCGCACCAGCTGTAAGTTCTAGCGTGAGACTTTTTCACGTCTCTGTTACGTTGCAAACGTTAAAAACATTGCCCCACTACGAAAAGTATAACGTTTCTCCTTGGATAGACAGAATTTTTGTGGGCGGAGCTTAAGGTTAACATTGAGACACTGGTTGGTCAGTTCGAAATACAGCCAGATACCTTTTTTTTTTAAACCAGCTTCGCTAAATTGTAGTAAGGAGAAGTTAGGAGGTTGTTGTTTCCGAGAAGGCGATGTGTGTGGAGCTGCGCCGCCCACCGCCCCCTGTTGCTGCCTAACCAACGACAAGGAAATGAAAGCACGCGATGCCGCATGAGAGCGCATAAGCCTTCACTCAGAACTGCAGAAGTCTCATCTGTTACACCCCCTTTTTACGTACTACTAGTGTCGATCGTCAATTAAATCTCATGGTATTCACATTTGCTACTTGAAGTAAAAATCTGAAACACGATGATTTTTCTGTTATATAATTATTGAGAAGCCTCATCAGCCATTGTAATTTACGACACGTTAAATAAGTAATTAAAGATAATTGAGGGTCACTGTAGACCATTTTGATAGTTTTCTCTTGTTATGAAACTTAACTTAAACCTAGATTATAGATGTGATATGGCATAGGTCATCCTTCGATCCATTGTAGAACTTGGAAACCCATTCAAGGAATATTCGTTCACATTTTTGTTGAACGCAGTTGGTTTTTATCATCCTGTATTAAAACATTGCCTTTTATCAATAGTGCAGTTTATAAACAATGTTTTGTGAGTAGAATAAAATTTACAATGGTAAACTTAGCTGTTTTTTCGACGTTATTTTACCAGCTAACTAAAAATAGGAAAACCTTGAACCCCTTCCACTAAACTTAGTTAGTATTAAGATTGTTTTATAGGGAGTGCAGTGGAGCTGACGCTGAAAGCATTAAGTATTTGATTATATCATCGCTAGTCTCACTGAACTCGTCTGAACTCTACATGTCATGTGTGGTCTGGCGTCTCCTTACCAGCAACAGGTGCCAGGCTCAAACTAGACAATTCCCTAAAAAAGACGCTCAGAGCGTCGCTGCGCGAAAGTGGTAGGGAGACACGACTTAGAACAAACAGACACCACGCAGAATGTTAGACACTTTGCAACTTTACGCCGAGATACTTAAACAGCATGATTGCATCAACGAGGGCACAACTAATGCCAGCAGGCCGGAGTGGCCGTGCGGTTCAAGGCGCTACAGTTTGGAACCGCGAGACCTCTACGGTCGCAGGCTCGAATCCTGCCTCGGGCATGGACGTGCGTGATGTCCTTAGGTTAGTTAGGTTCAATTAGTTCTACGTTCTAGGCGACTGATGACCTCAGAAGTTAAGTCGCATAGTGCTCAGAGCCATTTGAACCACAACTAATGCCGTATCCGAACATTACGAGTTAGTTTTTCCTACTCATCCATATTAACTTACATTTTTCTACATTCAGAGCCAGTTGCCATTCATCACACAAACTGGAAATTTTGTCGATGTCATCGTGTATCATCCTGCAGCCACTCACTCATCTTATACATCTCCCCGCACAACACAGCAACATCAGCAAACAACAGCATATCACTACCTACTGTGACCATCAGGACATTTATGTATATAGAAAACAGTAGTGGCCCTATCACATTTCCATGGGGCACGATACCGCCGTTCCTGATGAACACTCGCCGTCGAAGACAACATACTGGGTTTTATTACTTAAGAAGTCTTCGAGCCACTTACATATATGGGAACCTATTCCATATGCTCATACCTTGGTTAACAGGCTACAGTGGTGTGCTGTGTCATATGCTATTCGGAAACTGCTGCTACGATTATACATACCATGATAAGGACGGGAACTCGACTAATGTTGTACCGGCCACAGAAATCATTCAGCGTGTTACCCATACAAAACCAAATAATACCTTAGGTCGTACTTCACTACGGACTATAGATAAACAAGTAATTACGAAAAAAGGTCAAATTTCGGAATATCAAATGTTACGGCATGTTTGAAGATATCAAGAGAAACGTAAATAGAATCAGTGCATCAACCACCAGTGTTATGGAGATCCAGCTTTTATTTATGCAGTCTACTTTTGCCTCAGTAAGAGGTTAAATCATGCAAAGGGAATAACAGTTCCACGGAATTCCTTTGGAATGTATTCGTTCTAGCAAGAGTTTTTAGAGTGCAATGTAAAAAGAAGCTAGGCAGAAAAATAATGTTGAACCAGGATAAGATTTGTTCTGATCAAAGGAACAAAAGGTTCAAAGTAGATATAAATATGGAAGATAGTTAACCAAACTGATAGAAATGGATAAAATTCAGGATGAATTTTATTGAAGTGGAGGGGAATATTATACTACAAAATCAGTAAGGGACCTTGAGAGAAAATTTTTTTCTATGTTCGAACAGTCGGCGCAGCTCAATCACGTGGAAGTGTCGCCAGTCGTTAAGCGTAAACTTTTCAATGGGGCAGGAAGGCAGCCATCTCGACACTCTCAAGAGAGAGTGCGCGCAATTCAGTAGAAAATGATTAGAACAGTGCAGACCGAACCACCTTCTTCACTCCCATAACATTACAGGAGAGACTCGAGGTAGGACGCAGCAGTGTCTAGGTCTAGTTTGACTAAGCAGTAAGGCCCTGTTAAAAACTTTTAAGCAAACTAAGCGGAAATGAAGACCGCTGACGACTCAGGAAGAGCAGAATCAATTCGGTCATTACGAATGACGTCGTAGTGTAGAACCTCACTTCGGCGACATAAGTACTTTATCCCCATTAGCTTTTGAGACTTGATCAGTACGATCGATGGCATTCATGCCGTTCACATTCGATTCCTTGCTTATGTTCAAATGTGAGTAAATTCCTAAAGGACCAAACTGCTGAGATCATCGGTCCCTAGACTTACGCACTACTTAAACTAACTTATGCTAAGAACAACACACGCCCGAGAGAGGACTCGAACCTCCGGCGGGAGGGGCCTCGCAATCCGTGGCATGGCGCCCCTAACCGCGCGGCCACTCCGCGTGGCGCTGCTTGTGGTACGGTAACATCTAGTGTGTGAGTCTTGCACTTGCTGCTCTACAAGACGATCATCGATCCGAAGCCACAGCTGACGGGGTCCAGAATCCACTATTGACTTCAAACAGCGGTCAGTGCTGATGGGTAGCCCGAGGACGACACCAGTCCAGGGCAGAAGCTGCCGTAAACTCTGGCCTGGCCTGGCCAATTTCAGCATCCAGCATGACTACAGGGCATCTGACATTGCGGTCCATCTGAGGGGACGAGTGGACTGTGATCTGTTAGAGATGTGTACTCGCCGAAACGATCTGTGAATCAAAACACAAACGTCATGGTCAGCGCCATCTCCACGCAAAGTTGCCATCGGGGCGTGACTACCTCACCAGAGGGCGGAAAAACCGCCGCATCAGTGTGTCATCAACTTCCACCCGAGCTGATGCAGCGTCCTCGGCAACCGTCAGTCCGTTACTGGATTCAGTAGATTCTTCTCCAGATTATGTAGCCGCCAGTGGACTCAGAAGGACTTGCAAATGTTATTCTAAAATCTGTCGAATGCATATCCTTAATTACACTTGCATCTGGACGCCAAACGAGTGCTCGTTTTGAGCATCTTGTTCGGTCTTTATCAGTACCAGCAGATCCCTTTCCGTATTTCTAGTGCACCTACCATTTTAAAAAGATACTAGGAACAAATGATTCGAGAGATTCCGTAATTTTGTAATTATTTCGATGACATAATCATCACGGATTCTAAAATCGGTGAGTATCTCGAAAACATATTCCTTAAGTTTATTTGCCTTACATAAAGCTGGCGTAAAGTGCAATCTCTCGGTGAAGCACCTAGGTGCATTATAAACAAATATTGTGTACTTCGAACCAAACACCATGTATAGGCCACTTACGACACGCTCTTGCTCTTGAGCTTAAAAGAACTACAGTTTTTCATGGGAAGGGCAAACTACGAGGTTTACAGAGAATGCGACGACCACTCAATGTTCTCCATGATAAATGGACTGGATTCATTTGATGCTCGCATGCAAAAATGCAATTTGCACTTTTAAACACTTTGTTTGGTGCCCTGTTACCACTGGAGACTTTCGTTTCTAGCCACGGCTGCTTACTAGCATGGTATCGACGCCACCTCTTCACACTGGGAAAAAGATGGCTCAGAATACTCGATAACTTTCATTCCCAAAATGTTAAATAAGTTCAACTTTACTATGCCCAGACTGAGAAAGAGGCTCTCATGGTATTATTTATTCAATGAGCAAATTCCACACATCCCGTTACGGTGTGAAAGTCTACATAGTGACCGATTACAAGCCTTCACTAGCTTTATTTGGATCGCGCTCGTAGTTTCTTGCCAAAGTGCACAGTTCTTACACTGATGGGTTCTCTTTTTTGTCTGCAGATCGGTATTCTGTCGGCAGCTCGTGGTCTCGGGGTAGCGTTCTCGTTTCCCGGACACGGGGGTCCCGGGTTCGATTCCCGGCGGGGTCAGGGGTTTTCACTTGCCCCGAGATGACCGTGTGCTGTTGTGTCGTCTTCATCGCCCCCATTACGGTCGGAAGAAGGCAACGGCAAACCACCTCCATTATGACCTTGCCTAGTACGGCGGTGCGGGTCTCTGTCAAGAAGCATGGGACTTCATTTCCATCGGTATTCTATCGCACAACACCTGACAGGCCAGGAAGTGGGTGCAGATGCTGTTTCCTGGCTCCTGGGCATCTCTTAGGCAAAATTAAGCCAACAGGAAGTAATGTGCTTCCACATAGACTTGGATGCTCTTTCTGGTTTTAATGATTTTCCAGACATTATACAAGACCCACCACTGCAACAGAATTTCAGAAGGGCCCCACGACGCATGAACTTGTTAAGTAATTATAAGCCGGCCGTGTATGTGGCACGATGTTCCAGTAGATGTCAACCGCTCGGCACAGATTTATCAACCTCTTTAACCTCTTACATCAAAAAGTAGTTGTGTAACATCTGGACACTGTAACAGAAGGAAAAAAGTGACGCAAGAAGAGAGGGAAATTAAAGTTCTTGCTGCTGTTGCAGTTGACCCACACATTTGTTTCCGTGCAATCGCTCGAGTAATTGGCATGGCTCAGGCAAGTTGTTCTATGCATTCTCGATAGACATAGGTTCCATTCCTATCATACCTCTCTCCATCAAGAGCTGCATGGAAACGTTTGTGGGAATTGTGTTAACTTCTGTGCATGTGCATTACAACGGAATACTCTAGATGTATCATTAACCTTGTTTAATGGTGAAACCACATTTACTAACCATGGCCAGGTAAATCGCCGAAATATGCACTATTGATCTGTTGACAATCCCTGTTGGCTTCGTCAGGTAGAACGTCAGTGTCCATGGAGTGTACACATGTCGTGTGGAATAGTGAACCATCAGCTCTTAGGCCGTTTTTCGTAGATGGAACACTGAACATGCAGAAATATTGCATCGTCCTAACAGACCATTTTCCAAGATAATAGAAGACTTTCCTGTGCAGGCAGACCAGGAGCAACCTGTGGTACATGATGGCTGTTCAGTCCATAGAGCACGAAAAACTACTGATGTCTTCATAGATTGTTTCCAGATCATGATGTGTTACTCCAGCCTGCTCGGACCTCTCCACTGAAATAATAAGACATGTGCAGCAGTCGTTACATGCCTGGCTGGAAACATGTATTGCCATTGCCTGTGATCATTCTGAGGACATCCTGTGATGGTGAATTATCTCGTTACTGATTAGAATCCACGTAACTAGTGCCTGCACTCGTGTTGTACTTTATAGTGTACTACCACATGTATTATATTGTATGCGCCAACAATCTTGACACTCGCCGCCGTGGCTGATTGGAGCGACTGTAAAGGCATTTCCCATTTACCGTCACTCCCATCATCCACCGCGCCGAATGTCAACTTTGTTTGCGCGTTCAGTACGAATGTCAGAGTGGGAACTTTCCAAAATACGATATCTCGTAAACGACTCACACTACAATCCTGCAACGAACATCACTGACATTCTAACTTACCTACTTTTAGTCTGCTAACGTCAATAGACATTGTCCATTTAAAAAAGTGTATATTTGCACAAAAATAACTTTATAAATATTATTACTATCTGTTGATTGGGCAACAGTACAGGCCCATGACTACCAATCCATTCATTCAGTAACACATTTCATTTCCGAAAATATTTGCTGTGCAAGTTTTAGGTGATTCACCCTATATATTTGCATGCAACATTTCGGCAATATTTGCGTTGCAAGTTTTAGGTGACTGTGTGTGTGTGTGTGTGTGTGTGTGTGTGTGTGTGTGTGTGTGTGTGTGTGTGTGTGCACTACTTATCCAGATTTAGTCCTTTAGTGCACGTATTTTTATATGGCACGTTTCCATAGCTAAGTCTCGAATACTGTGAGATGAAACTGCATTTGTAAATTTCTCGTCTTCGAAAGAATTGCTAGTAGTAAGGTATCGTAGTGCAATAGATAAGTGCTGACTTCGCTGAACTGCGTCTCTCATTGTATTAATTTGTTTGTTGATGATGGGGATATGGTCAAATAAAGAAATGTAACTGGAGGATGTGTGTATTTGGGGATGGAAGGCCAAGGGGACAAATGCCTATGTGTGGGAATTCTAATGATTAGGTAGAACCATTTCTAGCGACGTATTAAATGTTGGACCATCAACATAAAAAAATGTGCGCTAATTTTTTTTCATTCAATCTCCTTCTCTTGACAAGCTTTTCTACTGCTTGAACCAGTTTTTCATTTATCTTTTTTTCTGCTTACAACAAAGAAGAGCAATTACCACAGAATTAGTGTTTTTATCGTCTACCATTCCAAATCACAGTATAACTGCTCAATATCATTGACAATATAACTCACAAAATTATTGAGTGCACTAGAGAGAACGTCAGTAATATTGCACAATATGATTGGCCATCTAGGGGCCGTTTAATTCTCAAATGGAAAACTAGTATACTTCTCACTTGGAAAGGAGCCCACGATCCTTTACCCAACGATAAACACATTTTTGCATCATACACTTGAACGTAGTCAAAGTCGATTGCCAAGTGCCACTAGCGCCAAGTGAAAGAAGTGTCAGTTAGTTGAGTCTGGGTGGAGTTCGAGTTTGGGAGTCACAATGTGGAGACAAGAGCTACATGTCATGTCCTACCAGCTGAGTGAGTCCCCACCGATGTGGATTGACCCTCAGCAGAATATTACCAATTCATGACGTATGATATCCCTGACAAATTTTGTACAAAGGTTTTCAGTGTTACGTATATTCGTTCACATCAACTGGGCTGGTCACATCTTGGACTGCAGTGAGGATTGTGTGTGATGACCATTGTTAAGCGTATGATGTAGCATTAGGAACTCTGACCTGTGCTGAGATTAACCATAATCAGAAGTGTGAGATGAAAGTAGTATCTGCTTCATACGAGGTCTGTTCAAAAAATTCTGGAACATTCGTAATTTCGCGCCGATGGTATGTTGGAGCGAAATGCAGTTGGCATCCCTACACACACCTGTGTAATACCGGAAGTTTCATTGTTGTATGTCTGTTAGTAACTGTTCAGTGTTATATTGAGTAGGACGTTGTGTCGCATAGTTTGCGAATTTCGAGATCGCTGAGTTAGAGGAGCAAGGCATCTGCAGCAAATTTTGCGCCAGACTCAGGAAAACCTTTACAGAGATACGGCAAATGAGGCGAGAAACCTACGATGATGAGTGCTTAAGCCGTATTCGGTGTTACGAATGGTTCACACGGTTTAAAATTGACTGGGTGGAAGTTAAGGATGACCGTCGTTCAGGACGCCCTCCGATGTCTACCGACAAGGCTCATGACATGAACGTCAACGAAATTATGCTCGCCAATCAAAGACTGCCTGTCTGAGAAATTGCAGAAGAAAACAACATTTCAATTGGATCATGTCATGAAGTCCTGATACTGCATCTTCGAATGCGTCGTGTTGCCGCCAAGTTCGCCCCACGGCTCGTGAGTCAAGACCAGAAAGACCGCCTCACAGTCTCTGCATATCTTTTGGATTGCATAAATGAGAACTAGATGTTCCTTAAGAGAATCGTAACTGGTGACGAGACGTGGGTCTACTGTTATGATGTCGAGACCAGGGTTCAATCTTCACAATGGGTAGGAAAAGGTTCTCCAAGCCCAAATAAAGCTCGTCAGGTCAGGTCAAATGTTAAAGCCCTGCTGATAGTTTTATTTGACTTTGAAGGATTAGTTCATCATGAATACGTGCCACAGGGACAGATTGTTAATCGATTGTACTACCGGAAAGTGTTGCGACGCCTGCGAAAAAATGTGAGAAGGAAACGGCCTGAAATGTGACGAGACAATTCATGGCTTTTGCGTCACGATAACGCACCCACACATTCATCTCTGTTGGTGAGCGACTATTGCACAAAAACGAAATCACTGTTCTGCCTTATACTCCGCATTCAGCAGACCTACCCCTGCAGACTTTATTTATTTCCAAAATTGAAAACCCCGTTGAAAGGACGAAGATCTGCAACGATAGACGAGACAAAAAGGAATTCGCAGACGGCGCTTCGCGCGATCCCGTAGGAGGCGCACCAACAACCATGCGTAGACGGTCAATACCGCGGTTCGATCGCGTCCACATTGTTACTTTGGGCCAGGAAGGGCTCTCAACATAGGAAGTGTCCAGGCGTCTCAGAGTGAACCAAAGCGATGTTGTTCGGACATGGAGGACATACGGAGAGACAGGAACTGTCAGTGACATGACCTGCTCAGTGGATGATCGCTACCTCAGGATTATGGCTCGGAGGACCCGTGAAAGCAAAGCCACCATGTTGAATAATGCTTTTCGTGCACCACAGGACGTCGTATTACAACTGCGCGCAGTAGGCTGTATGATGCGCAACTTCAGTCCCGACGTCCATGGCGAGCTCCGTCTTTGCAACCACGACACTATGCAGCGCGATACAGATGGGCCCAACAACATGCCGAATGGACCGCTCAGGATTGGCATCACGTTCTCTTCACGGGTGAGTGTCGATTATGCCTTCAACCAGACAATCGTCAGAGACGTGTTTGGAGGCAACCCGGTCAGGCTGAACGTCTTAGACGAACTGTCTAGCGAGTGCAGCAAGGTGGAGGGTCCCTGCTGTTTTGGGGTGGCATTATTTGGGGGGCAACGTACGCCGCTGGTGGTCACGGAACGGCTATACGATATGTGAATGCCATCCTCTGACCGATAGTGCAACCATATCGGCAGCAATTTGGCGAGGTATCCGTCTTCATGAACGACAATTCGCGCCCCCATCGTGCACGTCTTGTGAATAACTCCCTTCAGGATAACGACATCGCTCGACATCGCCAGCATGTTCTCCAGACATGAATCCTATCGAACATGCCTGGGATGGAACCACCAATCACTCTGAGGGATCTACGCCGAATCGTCATTGAAGAGTGGGACAATCTGGACCAACAGTGCCTTGATGAACTTGCGGATAGTATGCCACGACGAATACAATCAGGTATCTATGCAAGAGGACGTGCTACTGGGTATCAGAGGCACCGGTGTGTACAACAATCTGAACCACCACCTCTAAAGGTGTGTGGCGGTACCACATGCAATGTGTGATTTTCATTAGCAATAAAAAGGGCGGAAATGATGTTTATGTTGATCTCTGTTCCAATTTTCTGTGCAGTTACCGTAACTCTCGGAACCGAGGTGACGCAAAATCTTTTTTATGTGTGTAGTAAAACCTATTGGCACTGGTTTTTGCAAAATCCTTTAGCATTTTGTGAACATTGTTTAGTAGCCACCCTCCGATGAGAAACTACGCCTGAAACAGGTAAATCTGTTTACCACTTATCTGTTAGTTTATGGTCACATCAAAATTAAAGCCAGGCTGCTGTTTCGGTTAACAACAATCTTCTTCACATTAATCAGGAATTTTTCATCTCGGCTACTGTGCTTGGAATTGGTTCTTTGGACTGAACAATAATCAGTACTAAACAGTGAAAGGACGATTGCAATTTTCGGTGAAGACTAGACTACAGGATACCGAATTTTACCTAGCTGCCGAGTTTCATCAAAGCGATGTGCGAAATGGCAGCTGCAAGTTCCAGATGAACAGTAATAATCCGACACAGTAATGTTTCATCTTGGCTCATCGTCAAAGGTCCGATTTTTGCTGAAGAATAGATAACAGAACGGAACATTTCGTGTATTTTCTGCATTTCATCTTGCCTTGTCCGAAATGGAAAGTATAACGTACTGTAACGTAATTTGCAGAATCAAAACCCTGGAAAGAAACAATATGTTTTGACAGTCCAGTGCAATAATGTACTGTATATTATGGACAAACTTGTATTCACAATATCAAGCAGGGTTAATAGTGCGAAAGTGAAAGCGAGAAAATCTCCGTGAAAAACTGTGAAATTCAAGAGCAAAAGCAAGACACTGTGAACATTATCGCAGCCAAATTAAACAAGATTTCGTTACGAAACTTTTAGGAAAGTGTTATATTGCGATTTTAGGTCTGAAATTGGTTTTTGAACTGTCAAAATCAGTTACTTTTACATGGGCCCGTTAAGTGTGATACACACGCGAGTTCCGACAAAGACGCATTTGCTGAGTTACGTCACACACGCTCGTGGGTCTCGGACATAGACCACACATAACGTAGACCGCGCGTGTTCCTATATCTGCCGTATGAAGTCTTGAAACCAAAATCTAAGTCATGTGAGTAGGAGCGGAAAGCCGAGTTCCTGTCATTACGCATTGTATGATGTGGAGCTAACAGTTACAGTTTCCCTCTTTTATAGCTGAAATCAAGCACTGATTTCGACAATTCAACGAACTGTAGTACTACTGTTTCACGTGTGGTAGTGTAGTTAACTTAATTTCTCCGATATTCCCAATAATAAAGCAGTGGTTATCGTTTATGCATGTAGTCAAGTTAAAACGTATAGACAGTTATTTTAACAAGCGACAGGATGATTGTTCTTTAGTGAATACTTGTTTTTTTCTTTTTTTGCACTGTGAATTCTTGTAGTTCATCGCTTCCACAGGAGTGGAAGACAAAATAACAATTTCGAACACTGCATTAGTTTTCTAATATGTGTAAATTACTTAGTAAGCTTTTGTAGGAAAGGAAATTCGTTTATGTGCATAATGTCAGGTATTTACACTAAATAAACACGGATGTTTTCTGACTTTTGCTTAATCCAGTAGACATACCGAAACGATATCAAGATAGGGAACTTAATGCATTGAAAAATGTTGATTATACTACTGTAGTGAGATAGATATTAACGATATGTCGTCTCAAAACCTTAGTCGTTCAGCAAGTTTCACATGGAAGGACCAACATCCATCCTAACTATCAACTTATGGAAATACAAGGGTCATTCAATAATCAAGGAGACAAACTGGCCTGGAGAAAAAATCGTTTATTTTTACAAAACAATGCTTGTTCTACTTTTCAGCATAATCCCCTTGAACATTTATGCACTTGTTCCAATGGGCTACAAGCTTTTTTTATTCCAGCTGCAAAGGACTCTTTATTTTGATGTTTGAATCAATTTCCCACAAACTTTTTCACATCCTAGTTGTCCTGGAACCTCTTTCCATCTAATGCCTCCTTCAGTGCACCGAACAAATGTAAGTCACTAGGTGCTAAATCAGGACTGTAAGGGGGGCGAGACAGTACTTACCAGTCCATTTCGTCGATGGTTTCACGGATTAGTTGAACAATATGAGGGCGTACATTGTCTTGCTGGAGAATCACACCTCTCCTCTGAGTTCCATGACAACTCTCTCTCATGGCTGGCTTCACCTTGTTTAAAAGCAAATCCGAGTAGTATTGGCTGTTCATTGTACGCTGCTCTTCGAGATAATCATAAAAAACTGGACCTTCAGCATTCAAAAACACCGTGAACATGACTTTTCCTGCTGATGCTTGGATCATGAATTTTTTCTTCACAGGTGAGATGGTCTGCTTCCGCTCCTTGCTTTGTCTATTTAATTCTGGCTCATAATAGTGAACCCAAGTTTCATCACAAATTAAAAATTTGTTGAGTAAGTGCTTATCCTCTCTTTCATAACGTTCCTTTAGCTCTTAACCTAGTTTCCTTGTGTAGCCACGTCAACTCCTTTGGTACCCAAGTTGCACATGTTTTGAAGTGCTTCAGCTTGTTACAGATAATGTTATGAACTGTACCAGTACTAACTTGAACCTTATCAACTATCATTTTCACAGTGACACAGCGGTCAGCATGAGTAATGTCATCAATTTGACTTTCAAGCGAGGAAGTTGAAACTGCAACTGGTCGGCCAGAATGGTGTTCGTCAGACACTGAGTTGCGATCATTTGTGAATTGCTCTACCCACTTGTAAAAATTTGCGCTATTTGCATAACCTTTACCACAAACTTGAGTCGTTACACAGTATATATTCACTGGTTTCTCGCCTTCAGCAAGTAAAAAACGAATTACAGAACGATGTTCAACTAATGTGGACATTTCAAGTGGACTCGCCACCTTGAAATGTATTTTTGAGGTTATACCAAAACTATGTTGATACATCAGCTGATCAGGGCTCATGTCAGTGATCTGAACTTAAAGCCATAAAAGTACCAAACTTGCCCTACCTACAGTTATTTCCCAGACCAATTTGTCTCTTTAATTATCGAATGACCCTCTTACCTGTGCAAGATTGTTAACGTCATTCACTTACACATTTGATATTTGCGTCACTTTACTTATTCTATAGGACACAAAACAAGGATAATCTGAGCATATGTGAAGGTCTTTACCTCTGCATTTAGTAAAAAGCACAATGTTTGATCTGTAACAAAAATGCCATACATTGTGCACTATAAATGTGTAATGGCAAGCTCGGCTTCGTGCCCCGATTCGTGTGATTAATATGTTGGTTTCAGTAAAATGATGTAATGCACAGTCTATGTTATATAACGGTCTATAGTATCGAGCGCATGGAGCAGATGAGTCAAAGAGTAATGTTTAGGGAGATGACGCCACACACTTTTTACAGCAAAACACGCAAGGAAATTGGAGAGAGTAGAATGTCGAACTCGACATCTAGTGGCGAAGTCTCGAAAACATTCAGCAATGCAACCTGATCGCAGTCTGGCGGACAATGACAACTGCAGCTGCACTAGGTGGCCAACCATCGAATTTCGACCAATAAGCCAAGTAACAGACAGTTCAGTGGGTGTTGCACATGGCTCACAGCAACCAGCTAACATCGCGACTAGCTAGTTGTAAAGAAAACCATGTGACTTCATCACATCTCAAACATCGAGTCTTTTGCTAGCGTCAATGGGTGAGTGAAGGCGATCTGCTGGCACAGTAATAAACTACATTACGCTATCTTCAGCATATAAGTGACTTAAATTAAATTTTGCGTTAATACAGGTAAAAGTATATAGCATTTTCAATATTTTTCAAAATATTTCTCTTTAGTATAGTGTGTCAGTATATGGATATTTACATCAAAAGGACGATAGGAGCTGCACGGTTTTGAATAATTGTAAATCACAGGTTTATATCTGTTACTAATTTCTGATTTGTACCTTATTTCAATGTGTTTTGTAAAATTGTGAGTGCTGCTATAAATGTTTGATTTTGTTAGGTGTGTTCTTCTTACTGTCATTCATGGTGAAAGTTATTTTGTCAATTTTGGGTTACATAGTGTTGAAAAGAAAGGTTTATTTAACTGATTGCTAATTGGGACGAGTTTTGGATTACCAATGGTCCTTTAATGGTAATTATCAGTGGAATACAATTAGTCACAATATTGTCTGAACTAGAACAACAGACTGAAGCTGTAGTAGCTGGGAAAAAGGAAGTGGTGCAAGGAGATAGAAATGATCCAGGAATCAAAAGTTGGGGATTGTCAGTTTAAAACACATTAGGTCATTCTACCAGGCACCCTGAGACACCAATGAAACCATTGAGAGACAACCTGACATCGATGGGGAGTAATCACAAATAGCTTCGGCAGCAATCACAAAGTTATTATGAGAAAATAAAGAGCATAGGGCATGAGAAATAAAAGGAAGTACAGAGAAGAAATTACAAGAAAACATAAACAGACTGCAAGAAGAAGATAAGTGGACAAGGGAAAACAAAGAAATCGTGGTGATATTATGAAAAAGTGAAAAGAAGAGAGCACAGGAAAATAAAGAAACCAAAGAGAATATAGAAAAGACACTACAAGAAAATTTGAAGGAATTCTGGGAACAAATGAACAGAGGCTTTGATGAAAAAGATAACAAAATGCGCAGAAGATGGATGAACTCCACAAAGATCTTTATAGGATCAAAATGTGGCTAACAGGAAAATCTAACGATGGTGTTATGGGAGTAAGACTGAAATACAAGTAGAGATTCAGGAAACTAAGGAACTTGAACTGGCTATGGATTTGACCGAAGAAATAGCAACACAAAGGCAGTGTGACGATCAGCAAATCAGGCCAGAGATTAACTATTTACAAGAATGTATACAGCTGCAGTAGAATAAAACTAAAGAAACTGAAGGGAAGATTAACAATGAAACTTTGATAGTGAAGGAAAGTAATGTCACTGCAATAACAGATAATGATAACATGTACATCCAGTCCAATACAATGCAGGAGAATAAAGTGAAGGAGGCAATCTACCCAGTGATATGGTTAAAATAAATATTCACTATGTCCATTAAAAGTGAATACAATATCCAGTAAAAAGTAGACAGAATGGAATGTAATATTTTCACATGGGAAATAAAGAAGAAAGAAGAAGTTAATGATTATTGTCATGTTGAATGGGAGTTTATGAAAAAGGCTAGTCCAAAGTTTATCAAAATATAACACAAAAGATTACTATATCACAAATTTTTTAATGTGTGTAGGGGTAACCCAGACAACAGAGTAGAATCAAAAGAGGACATAGGGAACCAGTGACTCTTTTGTTGGTATACCCAGGTGTGACTGATAAGCTCCCAGCTGGGCGAGACTTTATCTGCTGTTTCAAGTTTGATTCCTCTTCCATCATTCTTATCCCTTGACTTAAGAGAATTGTAGGAATTATTAAGTAGATTAAGCAGCGATTGTCCAGACATTTCATTTATGAACAATTTAGTAAAACTTGTGATACATTATCCCTTACTATAATGAAGTCAGCATTAAGGTAGTAATTGAGATATCAAAGAGTTCATAATTTGTGTATTTGCTAAAAATCAGACTGTAAAAACAGTTGTGCCAGAAAGGATAGAAGCAAATGGCATAACTGAAAGGAACAATGTATTAAAATCTTGAGCAAGGCTAAATAGTATCAATAGAGAATTCTATGTAAACTTGTACATATGTTTCAGGAGTCATGAAAGAGCAGAGGAACAGTAATGAAATAGTTTAAGATAATAGCTGCTGATTACAACAAATAGTAAAAACATGTAAATTGACATATAGATAAGGAGCTACTTGTTTATATGAATAATGTGAAGTGCAGGAATGTTTAATATGATGAGAATAATAATGGGTAGAGAAATCATGGAGCATGGCGGCATCTTTGTGTATTTATTGAGGTGATTAAGTAGAATTAATAGATGTTGAAGGAGTATATAAGTGAAAGGAGGATGATATTTAATTTTAGAGGTGTATATGTAATGGAGATTTATGTCAATTGAAGGGTATACTGAATATGGAATATTAAATATTTTAAGAGCTCATGATTGAACACTGTCATTTTTTTCAAATAATTTGTCTTATTATTTTTTATATGTATTGTAAGCTTTGATGAGATAAGTAAGGTAGTGACAGAAAGAGAATTACTCAAGAGAAGCAGGGGAATGATGATTTTGTGATATAATTAGCTGTTGACATTAGTAACTCACACTTTTGTATTGTGTTTCAAAAAATACAGCGTTAGCACAATTTAGTGGATAGTGTGTACTGATGTTTCTATGTTTCAATTATTCGTCAACATGATAAAAAATATGTAATATCTTATCTTCAATATTAATACCAACTGCTCAAATACAGAAACGTAATCTGTGTTCTTCCGAAACTATTTCAAGACAGTCATATTAGTTATAAATTTATATCTGAAGGGTTTAATAGAAATTAAAGCGCGGTCACTTATCTGTATAATTTGTTGTACTGAAATTATCTTTTGCCAAATATGCTTCACGCTAATATTTTGTTAAAGACAAGAATAGAACATTTTATGAGGGTGAAATAGTGCTAATAGTATGGACGATGAAAGCTTTGCTGAAAGGATGGCAAACCAAAAGGGTAGTTGAACTAGGTTAAGTGAAATAGTGATGCTAGGATTAAAGGAAAAAACCTTGATGAAAGGATGGCACACCAAAGGGGTAGCTGAGATAGGTTACACAAGAGTATTTTTGTGCTGTGAGACAGGAAAAGTAACGAGCAATAAATATGTGTCTGATGGCTCACAAAAACTGCTGAAAAGGGTAAGTCTTTATCATTAACTACAAAAGAAAATATTTACTACTTTTTCCTAAGGCAGAATTTCTAAGTCATTTAATGTAAAACAAATTTCTGTAAAATATTTACTATTTTTCACTAAAATATATTAAATTTTTGTATTTATGTTTGTAGAGGCAGTGCACTACCGAAATCAAAAGAATTTTGTCAGATTATTTGTAATGTCATTGTTTGTTCTGGAGTTTAATGTTATTTACTCATTTTGTAATCTGTAATAACTTTACTGTTTTTTGCCTACAGCTAGAAAGGTGTATTTTAAGGCAGGAATGTAAGGAGTCTTTGATTCCGTCACCCAACGATAAATACATTTTGCCTCACACTGATTGATGGTAGTAAAAGTCGATTGTAATGAGCCAATAGCGCTAAGTGAATGAAGTGTCATTTAGCCGAACATGGGTGAAGTTTGAGTTTGAAAGTCCTTCGAGTCAGGGCGAAGATATGTGCTATGTGTTGTGTCATACTGGCTGAGTGAGTCCCCACCAACATGGGCTGACATTCATCAAAAAATTACCGATTCGTGACATATGATATTCCTGACAAATGTTGTACAAAGGTTTTCTGTTTTCCATGTATTCATACATTCACTTCAGCTCCGCTGACTGCATCTTGAAAATGGCAGTGAGAATTGTGTGTTGTGACCTTTGTTACAGTGTGTGATATAATACTAAAAATTCTGACCTGTGATGGGAGTAACAGTAATGTGACACAAAAGGCGTGTCTACTTCATGCTATGTCTAAACAGAATATATAAGTCAAACAGAAAATGTCTTGGCACTGGTTATTGCGAAACCCTTTTTCATTGTGAGAAAATTGCTGAGCAGCCGCCCTCTGGTTAAAAAGTACCCTGAAATAGCGAAGTCCGATTAGCAGTGATCTATTAAATTGCAGTCACATCAAAGATAAATTTTGGTCGCTGTTTCGGTTAATAAGGACTGACATCATATTAACTGGAAGCGTTGATTTTGGTGTGGGACAGTGTGAGGAGGCTAAATCGTCTCATCATCTGTTCATAATTGACTGCAACACAAATCTTCGATCTTTGATTGATTCCAGAACAGACGTTTATGTACTGCCAGCGACGCTATTAGATAGCAAAAACGTTCAGAAATGGGAACTTTAAAACGTAAACGGTTCCATCACACACATGTAGTTAACATCTACCAAACCTTCAAGTAGGGCTTCAAAGAAGATTTCCATGGCCTTGTCGTCTTGCAAACATTCGTCAGCCAGTTACTGGTACCGATTTTTTTAGTTATTATGGTGTGTTACTTCAGGGTAAGTCAAAGAAGTTGCATAATTGACAAACTTTAATCATTACTACAGGTTCTGCAGATGTATCCAATAAGAGATCAGTAGTTTTGATTGATCCAGAGCAAAAATATCAGACTTCAAGACAGACACTCGTCACTAAAAAATTGTTACCAGCAAAACTTGTATTTCAGAAGACGATCAGCCTTGGTATATGTCGTCCTTCGAAAAGTAGGAACTTATTACTACATTCCTGTTGCGCCAGATGATGTACATAAAACAGCTGTGATTATATCATTCAGCTTTTTAGAATTTTCGAAAGTGCCATTTGGTTTTTGCAGTGCAATCAGACACACCAGCGATTTATTCAAAGAATTTTGAACGATTTGTCTTTGCTTATTCCTATTTATAAGATATTTTCGTTTTTTCAGCATCAGATGAAGAACACACGAGTATAATGCATCTGCAACAACTTCTTCAATGGCTGGCTAAATATCGTCTCGACATTAATGAAGGTAAACACACTTTTCGAGAGAGAGATACCACTTCTGGTTTATCGTTTTTCATCTCAAGGTACTTCATCATTAAAAGAGAAAGCGAAAATGATCGAAGTATTTCCTCATATTAAAACAGTAGCAGAAGTATGGTGTTCTTTAAGAGTGGTGAATTTCTACAGATGCATGTTACCACAAACTGCAGAATCCGACAATCCTTATTTAACTTGTGAAGAAAGCACAGAGGAAAGATAAACGTCCTGCCACAGGGACCAACAAATCATTCAAGAACTTAAAAGAAGAACTTTCTACTGCAACTCAGCTTGCTCGTCCCTCAATAGCTCTTCCCTTGATTTAGATGGCTGATGTTTTGGACTATGCTACAGTGCTTCTTTACACCAGTTGCGAGAAGGAACCCTGGAACCACTTGTGTATTTATGATGTCTGCCACTGACACGCAACATATCTCTAGTATCTATGTTGTGAACTGTTGGCACTATATTTAGCAGTCATACATTTTCGATATCTTCTCGAAGGCAAATAATTTGCGGTATTCGCAGACTAGAAGATATTAACATTTGCCTTTAAACAGCGCTCAGGGAAAGCAACACCCAGCCAACTGTGCCAACTGCAATTTCACAGTCAGTACACCAGAGAAATATTACACCTTTCTGGAGGAGAGAATTTTCTTTCCAAGACATTCTTAAGAATGTCAGACATCATGTTGCCAGCCAGCATTTCATATGAAGATATTGTTAAGGAACATTGCAGTAACCCAGAACTGGCCAAAGTGGCAGTAACCCAGAACTGGCCAAAGTGAAGAATTCAGTCTTATGTTCCGTATAATTTATAACAATATTGTTGTCCAATGGGTTAGATCTGCTTAGTGATAATTCTACAGGTAATCTCACCTCGTATGTTCATCCATCCTATCAATGATAAGTCTTCCATACACCACCAGACTTAGGTCTCCTGGTATCAAAGTCACAGTGCTTCATTTCTACATCTACATCCATACTCTGCAAGCCACCTGACGGTGTGTGGCGGCCTTCATTGAAATGAGGTGCAAAGCTTTGGGCAAAAACATGTACTTGCTGTCAATGAGCAAAAATTTCAAAACACAGTCAGTCTTGTGGAACTTTCAGTGAACTTGATAATCGCTTCTTGCATATCCATTTTGATCTATTGGGACCATTACCTTGCTCCCAACGCTTTGACTATCTCTTAGCAATGACCAACAAGTTTACACGTTGGTCAGAGGCAGTTTCCCTGCAGGCAGTTTCCTTCTATTCTGTCGAGGAGCTCCTGGAAGATCTAAAAAATTAAGCAAATTCCTGTGTTACATTGTTGTTTTTCTTTATTTCAACTTACTTGTCACCTGAATATGATTTTTATATTTCATTTTATCTGTTTCTAATATCGTGTTATAATTTCATGTATTGACTTGTTCCATGGTCATGGAGACTTCTCCTTAATTTGGTCCCACAGAACAATAAATAAATAAATAAATAAATAAATAAATAACATGATGCCAGCATTCTCCTTTCATCATGGAGTCAATGTTTTGGAGTCCCAAAAATTGTCACCACCGACAGAGAATGGTAGTTTCATTGCCAATTGTTTACTCACATCATAAGGGCACAAGGTTTACCACATCAAAACACTGCTTACTATCTAGCAATGAATAGCAAATTTGAACAGTGGCATTCCGACATCAAGGCAGCACTAAGAGCCGAACTTTCAGATGACTCGGTCGACAATTTACCAGCAATTTTAAATAGGTCTCCATGCTTATTTGATTCCACAATATAACACTACCACTGCAGAAATGGCTTATGTCATGATGACTAGACCCCCAGCTGATTTATTTGATCCTAGAGCAGTGAAGTGTAACATTCCAAATTTCATTGTCGACTTGAAGCAGCATGTGGCGTCACTTAAACCAATAAATGTTAATCATCATGCTACAACATTCGTTTTGATCCATCCATCCTGAACTTATCATCTCTTCACATGTAATTGTAAAACATAATGCACAGAGGAAACCTTTCCATCCATGATGGACCATATGTAGTACATAAATGCTCTGAAAAACTTTTTGTTGTTGAAAGACATTATCGTCAAAAGACTATATCCATTCACAGACTCAAACCAGTCTTCCCGCTGAAGAATGTGGATCCCAGATCATCCACATCAACTTCAAGTAAACAAACAGCTGCAGTCATCAAACATCCAGTGTCATCAGCCAATCCAATGAGTTACACATTCTGGTTGTACAGTGCACTTTCCAAAGAAATACCTCAAGATTGTCGCTGGGTAGGGAGCAGTAGTATGTGGCTGTAATTGATGCCACGAAATATAAACTCAGTGTAAAATAACGCTACACATAGGAGAAGTTGGTCTTTGCTTCTGTTTATCATTTTCCATTGCAACATGACTGTAAAAATATATGTGCATTTACTGTAGTGTTGTCTTGTGGTGCTAAATAAATAGTTATTTTCACGAGAACCAGAGTACCTATTATCTTCTTTAAGACAACTACTGAACTCTGCTCCTTCACAAAATGCCTTTTATTTGAGACACAATATATACTAACGGAAAAGAATTGCAGCCAAAAAGGAGTTGTGCAACATAAACGAAAGTTGGTAGTGGTGTTTATACATCTGAAAGATGATTTATATTCAAATTTCACGTCAGTTGCGTAAGAGTGGCGCTAGCAATGTCACTATGTGGATGCAAATCTGATTTTTGTTTTAAATTCCCACTGTAAAGATCGTGACTGTTACTTACTTTTGGAATAGGACGTGGTAAGTCGATGTTAGCCAAGAATGCTTTTAGGGCAACAAAGACGCCATTATCAGCACCCCACTGAGTATGACTGAGGTCAGGTAATAGGGCGACAAGAAGCTTGGTGTTCCTGATGCCATATTGCAGAAAGACTTGACAGGAATATAGCCACTGCACATGTTTGTTGGGCGGTAGCTGTGACGAGAATGTGGGGTCCCAATAAGACTGTGCTCCTGATGGCCATGTGGCATTACTGAGAGGGAAGACCATCATGTTTGGCATATAGCTCTGGCCCATCACACTGCATCTGTATCAGCAATTTGTGCAGCAGCTGGCACCACAGTGACACAACGAACTGTTAAAAATGTATTACTTCAAGAACAGCTCCGAGCCAGATGCCTTGTAGCACACATTGCACTGACCCCAAACCATAGTCATTTGTGATTTCAGTGGCGTCAAGCAAGAGCTCATTGGAGGGTAGGGTGGAGGTCTATTGTGTTTTCTGATGAAACTTCGTTCTGCCTCAGTGCCTGTGCTGGACACGTGTTGATTAGAAGGAGGCCAATTTAGAGTCTGCGACAACCTGTCCACAAACTAGACAGACAGGCTCTACATCTAGAGTTATGGTCTGGGTTGCGATTTTGTATGACAGCAGGAGCTCTCCCATGGTTATTGCATGCACCTTAACAGAAAATTTGTACATGAATCTGGTAATTCAACCTCTTGTGCCGCTATTCATGAACACTATGCCATGAGATGTTTTACAACAGGATAACGCTGGCCATATACCGCTATCGTAACCCACCATGTTCTACGGAGTATCGATATCTTGCCTTGATCTGCTTGATTAAAAGATGTGTCTCCAATTGAGCTCATAGAAGGACATCATTGGACGACAACTCCAGCATAATCCACCAGCGGCACTAACTGCCCATATATTGACTGACCAAGTGCAACAGGCATGGAACTGCATCACGCAAACTGACATCCACCACCAGTACAATACAATGTACCCACATATGCATGTTTGAATTTAACATTCTGGTGGTTACAACGGTTATTAATGTACCAGCATTTTACATGTGTAATCTCTTATCTCACACTTACATTAACCTGTGATCTTGCAATGTTGGTCATTTAAATATGTTCTCTAGACAAATGTATTCCCGAAACTTTATTCAAAAATTTTTATTTCAGCGATTTTTTCCCCTCCTGACCTCCTCAGATTAATTTCATCCAACAAATTATGATGATATACTATATTTTTATGAATAGTATTTGACCTGTGGGACAAGAATATTACATCTATCTGGACACAGTAGACTCACCAATGTTGTAGATCAAGCAAGGAGACATGAGTAGGCACTTTTACCTATAGGTCTACAGGGTGGATAAGAAGTCATTCGCTGGTTTAAATGTCAATAAAGTTTGTGATAGTTGATATTTATTAATGAACATTGTTGTGTTTTTTTACAGGATCTCTGAGAATACCTTGAACGTCCATAGCATATTCTTATGCTGAACGACTAGATGGCACGATTGTTGACTTTACAACAACGCGCCCAGGTCGCCTTTCAGTTTGAAATATGATGATGTATAGTCCTTGTTCAGCGTTTATGGTGATGTTTTCATGGGACTCATGCCACACTCAAGACTAAATCCGTTAGGAATTGTCACACCAAGCTAATGACAACAGGCTCCGTGCAATAAACCACCAAGAGGACAACTTTCAGTGGCGTGATCACCAGAAAATGTAGCGGCAGTGAAGGACATTTTCAACTCCAGTCCTGGTAAATCGACATCCTAGACAGCTCCTTCAGTGGACTCAGCAGGCGCACTGTGCATGTTAAAGAAGGACCTTAGCTGGAAGTACTGGAAACCCCATTATGTTCAGGAGTTATCAATGGTGGATTATGACATGTGGATGGAATATGCTGTCATGGCACAACCCTTGGCTGGATTTGTTCAAGAACATTATTTGGACTGATGAGGTGGTGTTTCATGTTGGTAGATTCGTTAGTCGACAGAGCTGCCACTATAGGGCAGAAACAAATACAGAAATGGCAGTTGAGATCTCAGGAAGTCTACCAAAATTGGCAATATGGTGCAGTATGACAAAATCTTGTCTCATTGGTCCATTCATATTGCGAGGCACCATCAACAGCAATCGATATCGACAGGTGCTGAATGAATATGTGCTTCTTCTGATACAGCTGTGGGATGATGTAACAGATATACTTTTAAAAAAATGTTCAAATGTGCGTGAAATCTTATAGGACTTAACTGCTAAGGTTATCAGTCCCTAAGTGTACACACTACTTAACTTAAATTATCCTAAGGACAAGGAGGACTCGAACCTCCGCCAGGACCAGCCGCACAGATCATGACTGCAGAGCCTTAGTATACTTTTTCAGTAAGAAGGATCACCACATCATCTTGCCTGCATTGTTCGTGACTGGTTGGACGAAAACTTTGCAGGACGTTGACTGGGATGGCGAGTATCCAATGAATCGCCTCTGAGAAGTCCCGACCTCATACCTTGCAACTTCTTCTTGTCGTGTTGGGCCAAAGAAGAGATGTACCAAACAAATCCAAGCATCCTGGATGTGACAGAGGAGAAGACTGCAGCTGTCCTCGGAAATGTACCTGGGACTTTCCTGCGCAAGTCAATTGATGACATTCCTATACATTTATGTTGTTTGGTCAACAATGCTGGAGCATATTTGGAATTGTAGTGTAATACACATATTCTCATGCTTCTAAGAACAGACTGCATCTTGTACAATTAAAACTTGGGAGTGACATCTCACTCACCCTGTACCTCTACATTGTCGGGTATTCAACGAAAGTTATCCAAGTCATGGTATACTTAATTCAGCTAACTTGGTGAACAAGTTAAAAGATATGCAAATCCCCCCTAGTGCCAAGTTGGTTTCTTTTGACATAGAAACTTATTCACGAAGACACGTGTTCAGAAGTACCTAAACATTCTCACAGATGTACTAGATAAATCAGGAGTTAATACTGTTGTCCCAGTTGACATAAGGTTAGCATACAGGACCCTGTCTAACACATAAATATTTCCATGCCAATGGCAGGATATGCAAACAGTTGTATGGTCTAGCTGTAAGACGCCCCCCCCCCCCCATCCAATCACTGCTGAAATGTTTATGGACACTCTTAAAACACAGTATTTGGAAAATAATCCACTCTCTTCCAAGGTTAGGTAGTGTTTTATGTATGTTGTTGTTACAACAATGTAAAATTCACAGTGGAGTTTGGAGGTAAATGTATAATTTATTTAGATCTAATAATAGACATCAATGACTGTACTCATATTTTCAATACTTATAGAAAATCCACCAACACAGATTTGGTAATACCAACCAATTCTCATCACCCAGTGACCGATAAATATGCTGTCTCTCAAGCAATGATGCCTCACCTAATATCAGTCCCCTGAGTGATGACAGCTTTCAAATGGAGTTAATACAGTGAAACAACTAGCGTCAAACAATGGCTATCTGCCTACTTTATTGGACCCCATAATACACAAAAACTAGAAGCAACAGGTTTTCGTACTTCTTTACCCTGTCCTTAACCCACCACTTCAAGAACGCAACAAATGGTGCACTATTCCCTACCTAAGAAAAGTATCACTGAATGTAGCCAAGAAGCTTAAATCCAGGAATGTAGAAACATAATTTTGCATGCAAAACACTGTGGACAGTTTTTGACCAGTGGTAAAGACAGCTTTCCAGCTTTGGAAAAGAGTGGAATATATAAAATTACTTGTAGCTGTGTAAAATTCTATGTAGGTCAGTGTGGCAGGGCAGCGTGTTCCCACTTGAAAGAACATCACAAAATTCGAAATTTAGAAAAGGAGACTCTAATTTTGCATTCCACCTGCTTAAAGAAGGCCAGATTTACAAGGTGAAACATGAAGTACTACATCACATCCATAAAGGAAGGAAAATGTACTATCTTGAATTTTTGTAAATTAATAAACACATGTCCATTAGCCCAAGCTTAGTACTGAATAACCAGACATAGTTCCCTTAGTCGCCACTTATAACTACAGGTACTACTCATATTCCCACCCAGTCCATGTTGCAAATTACACCTCTTATTCACGTGTCCCATTTTCCTTTACTTAAGTTACTATAATTTTTCACGTTGTGTTAAAAAATTGTATGTTGTATAATCACAGCTGCTTCACTCACCTAATTAATATCACTATAATACCTTATTTCTCTGTAATTTAGGATCTATTAAAAGCAAGAATATTTTGTTCAGCCACATCTTTGGAATGTGTCACCAAAGTTCTTCTATGTGAAACTCTTGCAACTTGTCTATAGTTCATTAGTTACTATGACAAATATTTCTTCTTAATTAAACAGTCTTGCATCACATTTACAATGAATTAACCCCCTTGTTTTATTCTTAATTCTAACATTAAAATTGACGTCTCTGAAAGTGGAGATACTTTAGTTTAAAATCTATGATCCAACAAAATTTCACTATACCACATACTTACATTTGTACCTGATTATGACATAATGGCAGAAAACCAGTTGGTGTAGCAAATAATAAATATTATAGAATATTACACCAGTGTTGTGCGTATCTCATTCATAATACAAAATGCTAAAATTGCAGTTTTTGATACCAGTGTTTTGAGAAATTTGGGAATGTTTCCCGTCTGAAGAACTAAATTTGATCGGAAGAACATGCATTTTACTGTATGTAAAATTACTGACAGATGTCCACAGAATGTTTCTAATATAAATTAGTCTGATACCTGAATAACTGAGTAAAATTCCAAATTTCATGAGGGGGCAAATGCCTCCTCTAGTCCCCACTTATGGACGCATATTTTTACATCAATACTTTATGAATTAGTATAAACTGTGCAACAGAGTATACTTTTTAATATACTATATATTCACAGATGGAGTGTGGGAAGAGTGGTTACTGTATCAATTCACATCTGTGCCAACTTTCATTAGTCTGATTTCAAGGTTTTTACCGTTTGTGCCACCCTTCTATGTGTACATCTATATCTATACCCCATGAGCCATCTTGTGCTGTGTGACAGAGGGCAGTTTATGTACCACTTTCATGTCCTCTCTTTCCTGTTCCAGTCGCGAATATTTCATAAGGAGAACGACTGCCAGTAAGCCTCTGTGCAGGATCAAATCTCTGTGCAGAACACCTCTCTTGCTATGTCTGCCACTGGAGTTCAAAGATCTTATCTGTTACGCTTTTGTGCTTATTAAATGAACTTGTAACAAAATTTGCTGCTATTCTTTGGACCTTCTCTATTTCCTCTATTAACCATGTCACATATGGATCCCATATTGGTGAGTAATATTCAAGTATTGGTCGAATGAGCATTTTGTATGCGACTTCCTTTGTTGATGAACTACATTTCCAAAGGATTCCTACAGTGAATATGTCTGGGATCCGTCTTACCTGTAATTCAGTTCCACTTCACATCGCTCTGTATGCATACTCCAAGATATTTTATGGAGGTAACTGCTTCCAGTGATTGTTTTACAATTGTGTGATCATACAATAAGGCGTCTTTCTATCTTTGTATTCGCAATACATTACGTTCATGTATGTTGAGGATCAACTGCCATCCCCTGCACCAGGTGACAATCCTTTGCAGGTCTTACTGCATTTCTACACAATTTTCCATCATCATGATTTCTCTGTATCTAATAATGTCATCTGCAAAAAGCCTCATTGTACTTGTGACGTTATCTGGTAGGTCATTTATATATATTGCGAAATATAATGGTGCTATAACACTCTCGAAGTCTGAAGGCTTCCCTCCATTTAAAATGAAATGCTGTATTCTGGTTTCTAGAAACTCACAGTCAAGTAGTTGGTCTTATATTCTGTACATTAGTAATTTGTTTATAAGACACAAGTGCGGAATTGTATCATACATACATACATTAATACTTATTCCATAGATCATGAATATGACATTTCTTAATGATGTGGAATACCTCACTTCAACATAAGTTTTGTTTACACAAATAATTAATTTTTTTAAAGTTACTACTTATATCTAAAGGTTCATCTAATGAGTAATCGTAGAAGGAGTTGTCATTCAGCAATTCTTTTAAATTGTTTTTAAATGTTGGTTGGTTATCTGTCCAACTTTTAATACTGTTTTGCATATGACCAAAGATTTTTGTGGTAGCATAATTCACCCCTTTGTGTCCTAAAGTCAGATTTAACCTAGCACAGTGCAGATTGTCCTTTCTTCTAGTGTTGTAGGTATGCACTTGGCTGTTATTTTTGAACTGCGAAAGGTTATTAATAAGTAATTTCATAAGTGAATATATGTATTGCAAAGATACTGAGAATATCCCGACTTCCTTAAATAACCATCTGCAAGCTGATCTTGGGTAGGCTCCAGCTATTATCCTGATTACAGACTTTTGTGCAATGAATACTTTCTCTCTTAATGACGAGTTGCCCCAAAATATGATGCCAATACATAGTAGTGAATGAAAATCGGCATAGTAAGCTAATTTACTGATATGTTTGTCACCAAAATTCGCAATAACCATAATAATATAAGTAGCTGAATCTTACTGTTTCAGCAGATCATCGATGTCTTTCTTCCAATTCAATTTCTCATCAGTGCACACACCCAGAAGTTTTGAATATTTTGCCTTAGGAACAGAGTTGTGTTCATAATCTATATTTATCAGTGGTTTTATGCAATTTTCTATACTGAATTGTATATGCTATGTTTTCTCAAAATTAGTGAGAGTTCATTGGCAGAGAACACTTAATAATTTTCTGAAAGGCATTATTAACAATTTTCTCAACTGATTCTTGTTTGATGGGTATATTACTATTCTTGTATCATCAGCAAAAAGAATCAGCTTTGCATCTTTGTGGGTGTAGAGCGTCAAGTCACTAATACATACTAATAAAAATAAGCGACCCAAAACTGAACCTGGTGGACACCATTCTTGGTACCTCCCCAGTTAGAAGACTCTGCTGATTTTTGCTGACTATCTGTACTATTAATTTCAGATTTCTGCATTCTTCCATTTAAATATAAATTAAATCATTGGTGCACTGTCCCACTCATGCCATAATACTTAAGCTTATGTAGAAGAATTTCATGATTCACACAATCAAAAGCCTTTGAGAGATCACAAAATATCCTACTGGATGATGTTATCTGTTGGGAACAAGCTTTTAGCACTCCATTGGAATTGCCATCAATTCCATGTAAGCTTTTACTTTTGAGTGAATTTTGTTATTTTCATAATTTCAGTAGGAGGTGTGAGTTGAATTTCAATTTATCAAATTACATAGGTATTGCCTCTTCCATATTCTTCCTTGCATTTTCTAATGAATAACTGGATCCTATTTTCTCTTCAACACTTAAAATATGTTTATTAAAATGTTTTCTACTTCTGACTTCTTGTTAAGAAACTTTTCATTGAGTCTGATAGAAGTACAGTCTTCCTGTGGGCTCAGTTGTCCTGTTTCCCTATTAACAATGTTCCAGATTGTTTTAATTTTATTATCTGATGTGCTGATCTCGCACATAGTGCACATACTTCTGGATTTTTTTAAATAAAATGCAGTGCAGTTTCAAAATGTTTAAGAGTTTCTGGATCATTACTCCTCCCTTTTCTGTTTGCAAGATATTTGTGTCCCTTTAGTAAGCCATGGCTTTTTAGATGGTTTCTTACAATTATATTTCATTGTTTTCCTAGGAAAACTGTTTTCAATTATACTCACAAAAGTGTCATCAAATAGGTTAAAATTTAAATTAGCATCAGGTTCCCTGTACACCTCATCCCAGTCTAACTGTTGCAAGCTTTCACTAAAATTTTCAATTGTTAAATCATTAACTGAATGCACTAATTTGGAGGACTGTTTCGCATTACTGTATGGAGCTACCCCATCATATACTGCAACTAGCTGTGTATCACGATCATACAGACCATTCTTGACAGGAAAAGTTTTTATTTCATTAAATTTATCTTGGTCTATAAAAACATTATCTATCAGTGTGCTGCTTTCTTGTATGACCTGAGTAGTAAAATCAACAACTGGTGTCGATTTGAAAGAACCAAGTAATACTTCAAAGTCAAGCTTTCTGTCAGGCTGTTTTAGAAAATCTACATTGAAATTCTCACAAACAATAATTTGTTTCCCTCTGTCTGACGGATAGCATAACAAAGAATACAAGTTTTTAAAAAAGAGCTGTAAATTTCCCAATGGGGACCTGTGCACACCTACAATTCTAAAAGTAGCCTTATTTGGTTTCAGCTCAGCTGCACATGATTCTATATGTTGCTGTACACAAAATTTTTTAGTTTCCAAATTTTTCGTGGTATGACAGATTTTAACATATTTGGCAACTCCAGCTCTCTTCATAGTGTTTCTACTTACAGTGCTGAAAGCTTATATCCACACTACATTTACCATTTCCATACCTGTGACTATATGATGTTCAAACAGGCATAGTACATATAGTCCACCCTCAGTTTCTAAATCTTCTAAACAAACAAGAAGCTCATCTACTTTGTTTTCTAATGCCCAAATATTCTGATACAATATACTAATATTATTTTCCACTGTACTGTTGTGAGAATCTTATGATATACTAACCTTATTTTTCACTGTACTGTTATGAGAATCTTGTAGTATTTTAAAATCTTTAGTACCTGGATCTCTGAGCTTCTCACTAAGCTTAATTTCAACCGAAATTGAATTTTTAGACTAAATGTTAAATTATTAGACTAAAAAGGAAGTACTCCCACGAGTTTTAGTCCCAACCCCTCTAAAGGTGATGCTATCATTCCAGTCAATTTACCCTTTCCTATGAGATGCAGGTCATGTCTTATGAAGTCCCACCTACAAATACCATCAACAGGAACAAAACCTATGCCTGACAAAGTAGCCGCTTGAAGCATCTGATCTAGCTCCATACTGACACTCCTGACAGAGCTCTTCAGTTGGGGCCGATCACAGTGTATGAAAGCAGTAACCAAGTCAACAATTGTATATTTCGTTGCAGGTGCTATTTTTACCAGGTCACACTCAATATTTTAGCCCTGATCCCAATCAACACTGTTTCCCACTCCACTCACTATCACGACATGATCTTGCTTTGTAAACCCCTTTCACAATAATCCTGCATCCTCTATCAATTGGCTATGACGTGCTCTGGGCTTGAAAATACTTGTGACTTGGTACCTGTCACCTAATTTTTCGTGCAAGATCGGGCCCACACCTCTTCCATGGGCACTACCTAACAATAGAATTTTCCTCCTACTTTCTACTTTTTTTGATACATACTGACCCTCCATACAGAGCTGTTCAATTGGGGCCAACCACACTGTATGAAACCAGTAACCAAGTCAATAATTGTATGTTTCGTTGCAGGTGCTATTTTTAACATGTCACACTCAATATTGTAGCCCTGATACCTAACAACACTGTTTCCTGCTCCACTCACTATCACAAACATGATCCTGCTTTGTAAAACCTTTTCACAATAATCCTGGATCCTCTATTACTTGGCTATGACATGCTCTGGGCTTCAAAATACTTGTGACGTGGTACCTGTCACCTAATTTTTTGTGCAAGATCTGTCCTACACCTCCTCCATGGCCACTACCTAACAATAGAATTTTCCTCCTACTTTCTACATTTGTTGATACAGTTGGTTTCCTAGTGAAAGTCTGATAAGTGCTGGCTACACTTACATCTACTTTATCCTCTTCATTAGTTGACTGACGCAACAAGGTAAATCTGTTGTTTGTGCCAATGATGAAAGAGTCAGAAACTGTTCTGTTTCTGTGGCCCTGTTCCTTGGTATTACTTCCCACCTGTCTTTGCCCCCCTTAACTGCTCAAAGTAATTTTCATATAAGGTATTCAAAACAATTTCACACCACTCCCTGTGCCTGCTATCTGCCCTAATCACTTGAGTCTCCCAGTCCTTAGATGGTAAGCTGAAGTCTCCATCTTGTACTACAATATGCCGAGGAGATTTATGTGAAATGTTCTCCAAGTTTCCATTCAAATGTTCCTCCGCTGCTGCTCCTGCAGCAGGGGTCTATAAACGCATCCATGACCATGTTTGATACACCTTTAACATTTGTCTTCACCAAAATTATTTCGCATTCCGTGTCATTACAACTGTCACAAGATGTTATCGCATTTTGTATGGCTAAAAACACACCTCCGCCACTAGTGTTAAACTATCTTTGCGATGTTTCTAGTGCGCCTTTTTAATTGGACATAGTTTAGATCCCATGTACTAAAGCAAAAGGGAGCATGTATTCCTAAGTGGGGTCTTTTGTAGGCAAACTGCAGTTTCACAATATTATACTTTTACATCGAAACTTGCTACTTGCCCTACCTATAACTGAGATTATGTGATATTTATTTTCAAATCTTAGTGTACTGGATTATATCGTCTATTTTAATAAATATTTCAGTCCGTCTCAATCTAATATAAGAATTTATCTGCAATACATGTTTAATGTGTTTTGAACGTTTTCTTTTTCTACTGATTTCTAATGTGTATCCAGCGTAATGAAATATCGAGTTGTATAACAATGCTAGTTATCCTTAAAATTTACAAATTCTTTAGGTCATCTTAGTTCACTGTCATCTAAATTTCAACAATGACAAATATTTCTGTCGTTTATGAGTAATGAAATAACTATATCTGAATGGGTTTAGGGTGCTGACATACTGCTATGGAATAAGCTGTGGTGTCAGAGACATTAGAATCTGGATTTGTATCGTGCGACTTCAGCACAGTTTGTGTTTGATAGACTGCTGTAGAAACATGGCGGAATTTTCAAATGGGTAACGTAAAATTATGAGTTACTGATTATGTCTTGCTGTAAAGGATCATTAAATTCCAAGTTTTGAGCACGTTAAAGTTGTTTCTTCTCACCTATAACACCGAAAGTCTGTGAAAATTTCCAAATTCATTTGCTAACAATAGAAAATAATTCCCAACTCCAAACAGTCTGCGCGGTCGCGAAGCTGCCGTATTGATCAGTTTGTATAGACACATCTTTAGCAGAGGGAGGCGTTCTGTCCGTGAAATTCTTAGCAGAAATAAACATTTTATTTATAGGACACTTCTGTGGTGTTTTGATACCATTTAAAAAGTCGAGAAATAAGTGAATTTTCAAATATTTCAGAATATTTCGCTCTATATTTCGGTGTTATCGGTATGAACCAAAAATGGGAATTGTTCTTGGGTTGTCGCTATTAACGTGACACGAAAATAGGACTAGAAGATGAAAAATCCACCAATTTTTATTTTACGTTTGCTCAGTGTGTGTTCGAATTTTACAGATCACCCGCAAATGTGGTTTGGAATACACCGAAGACTTTAACAAGGAGTGAACGGGTAATCTTATGACAGTTGTTTTTCCTTTTGACGCATGAAACAGGAAAAGTTGTGTTGCAAATAGATGAACGTAGTTGGGTTTCTCTTTTCAGAAAATACTGAAGTGGGATCAAAATGCCACAGGTCGTGGCATCAGAAAGATAGCAGAACATGGCTTACAGTGCTATCTTTCGCCAGTAGACAGAATAAGGTTCGTATTGTTGAAATTCTTTTATACTTAGTATATAAACTAAGACAATGTATGTTCTTCGCTAATTTATTGATAATGAGTAGGAAGAGAAGTGAAAGCTGAGATGTCTGAATATACGTGTAGCCTGCCTATGAAAGGAAATTCGTTTGGTTTTTCTGACTCGTTTTGTGCTG
The DNA here is from genome assembly GCF_023897955.1 of Schistocerca gregaria. Taxonomy (NCBI): domain Eukaryota; kingdom Metazoa; phylum Arthropoda; class Insecta; order Orthoptera; family Acrididae; genus Schistocerca; species Schistocerca gregaria. The sequence continues at coordinate 359,415,899 of NC_064920.1, read as the reverse complement.
CAAAGGAAGTGTGTATCTGAAGTGTTAATGTAGGCGATGCTGTTGTAAGAAGTAAAAATACTATTTGTTGATGTTAAGCATTCTTCTTGATCTAATGATATATGAACGAAGTGAATGCATGTGTCAACATAATTTGATATGCCCAAAATCTTGCTCTATTGTGGATGAAGTATACACAAATGTAGAAGGGATTTTTAACGTAAAACAGCAGGAGAATAATGAAAAATGAACTCTTTGACTTCCACATGTTTCTCCATCTTTGTGCAGTGTGCTTTGAAATTCAAGATATGTTAAATGTAAAATTCCTTCCTCTAGTATTTTGAATGTGCTGCCAACTAACTGCGTATTTGTGATCCCAGGTAAACACTTTGACCCCTAGGGTAGTCATTCAGCAGCTGTCTCTCGGGAGACACTGATGTAATTCTAGAGAACTGTTGGTAAAGTGGTGTGATCCTGTGTGAAGTACACAGATGATTTTGAGTAAGTCTCAGTTCCTTTCCCGATCATGCTCCAAAGCACATGTCAACATTTTTGTGAATGACAACATTGAGGATGAAGATGTATAGTGTTACAGAAGGTTAACCATTTGTAAACTGAGTGTTTGAATAATTGTTGCAAAATATGCTTTTCACCATTAAAAGTTGCTGCTGATCACATTCAATAGACAGCTGAAACCATCTACTGAAATTGTCTTCCATGAGCATGTAGTTGTTGATTGGAAAGTCCACTGCTGCAGTTCAACTGTATCTTTTAGTTACACTGAGGAAAATATTGTAATTAATAATCTCACATTTTACTTCACTGAAAATCCATTGACATTGATGATGGAAGTAAATGGCAAAGATGGTGGTTGATTTTAGGTTTTTGACGAAAAGAAATAGTATTTTGCGTACCCTGTAAGAACTGTATGTGGCACAAAGTACAGTTCTGTGATCAGATGTAATTCATTGCAGCAAACAAGTGTCAAACCGCAGAAAAAAGTAGACAGTTCATTTTCTATGGTAAAGTGGTGTTGAAGATGCAGACCCTAATTTGTAAAAGGAAAAGTTTCTTTGAACTAGTGAACTATTCCACTCTAATTCAGAGTTAAGTCATTAAAAAAAAGTATCTTTGCGATCGAAGTTTCAGTGCATCGAGTGATGGGAACCGGTGGCTGCCAGTTGTAACACTTCCTCAGGTCCCACGAAGTTATCACCTGTTTTGTTGGTTCATGCTGAACATTGGAAAGCTTTTCTGGATACACATTGACAGCCCACATCTGTACAGTCTGTAAAGCACAAAAGTATTTTCTAACTTCCTGGACTGGAACCCATGCCTGTTTCGGGCAAGTGCTCTACCGACAGCTATCCAAGCATGACTCGTGACCCATCAACTCGGCTTTATTTTTGTCAATACCTCTCTCCTATAGTCCAAACTTCACTGTGTACCTTCTGGGACTTCTACTGCTAGAAGAAAGGAATCAGAGCTGTGACAATGGGCCATAAGTTGCACTTGATGAATAGCTTAGTTGGTAAAGCACTTGCTTGCAAAAGGCAAAGGTTCCAGGTTTTGGACCAGCACACAGTTTCAATCTGTCAGGCAGTTTCAAATCTGGAGTCACTCTATTGCTGAGTGATATTTCATTCTGGAAACAGTTTGTTTTTCTAGCTGAGGAAAGGACAAGGGCCATAAATTAATTCAAAACTGGTATAGGCATAATCCATATCACTTCAGGCGGGGGGGGGGGGGGGGGGGGGTTACGTTGATATTCTCGGATGTTATTGAATTTAGCATATGTTAAAATTCAGGAATAAGGAAGAAATGCATATTTTTTTGTTTCCTCAAAAAAAAAAAAAACTTCCTGGTACAGGCTTCCAAAGATGACACTGCAAACACCATTTTGAAGACGCGAATTTCGGAAATTTTGTTAAAAATGCTGTACCTCTGTAACAGGTCTAGATTTTTTGTTAGGTGGTTTTTGTCATAGCTCTTTTACTAACATGTGTTGAATTCTATAATTTACATTTATTTTATTTATTTATTTTTTTTTTTTTAATTTCAGCCCAGTAAAGTTAGATTCTCTCTGACGGAGAGCTTCCACTTTTAAGTTTGACAGGTTTTATTTTAACATTTTTTTTACTTTCAGCGGTAATGTATGTCTTCACTGAAGTTGTTTCCTACTAATCTTTTTGTTACAATTATTATTTTTATTTCTAATCACTTCCTTTGTTGCAGTTATTTCTTATCACTTCCTTTGTTGCAGTTATTTCTTATCACTTTCTTTGTTGCAGTTATTTCTTATCACTTTCTTTGTTGCAGTTATTTCTTTTCACTTTCATTGCTGCAGTGATTTTTCACTTTCATTATTGTAGATATTTCTTAAACTTTGTTGTTGTTTCCTGTCAGTTTATTTGTCGTGGTTGTTCATTGCAGATTACTGTATTGTAGTTGTTCGGTACTAATTTGTTTACTGAAGAGGTTTCTAAGAAATCTGAGACCATCCAGTGAGTTTTGTGTTTTGTGAGGAATTTGCCAGTTGACACAGTTGCAATGGACTGTTTGAAATGTCTTCTGACTGGGGCCTGGGGAGAGTGAAGTGTTCTGATTATTTGCATATCCATAAAAGAGTGATACATATAAGACAAGCAAAACAACCAGACTTTGTTCTGGTTGGGAATACATGTTCTCATTTGAAGACTGTTTCAAAGTGAAGATGTTTCCAGTAACAACTTCTTGTGTTCTAAATGTTTTGACAGAATAACAACAATGATAGTGTCTGAACAAGATGAAGCCTCCCATGGTGCAGATGATGCAGATTTTGCACCAATAGAGGAAGAATTAAATACCATGAATCAGTGAACTACAGAGGTAGGTGTTAGCCCAGACAAGATACCGTGGTCAGTGAAGTAGTCATAAGCTTTATGCATCAAGAAAGTGCAGAGAAATTACTAAAGCTATGGCTGAATACACTACAACAAAACTGACCACTTTATTCAAGGTAGAAATTCCATCTTCAGAAGAAAATGAATCAAAGCACTCTTTCACCTCTTCCCAGATATTTTTCACAAATATCAATTCAGCTGTTGAATATTTTGCATCTTATAGTGAAAAGGTGCAAGTTTTAATTATTATTCCAGAGAAATTTTCAAAAAACAATTTTGAACCATGTTCCATCAGTATCAGTGTGTGGCAGACAAATCAAGAAATGTGAGGTCTGTAAAAGGAGTCTTTCAAAGACCAGATCCCTGTTATGGTCATCCTCTAGAAGCAGCTCAAGTTCAAATAGTGCAGTCATTTTATCTGGAAGATAAAGTGAAGAGGTACAAGACTCACAGTATTAAAGAAACTTTTGCAATTTGTAAGAGCAACTATACAACTTCACATACTGGAAGATCAAAATTTTATACACTAAGACTTAAGTAGGTAGTTCCACATCCACATAGAGATGTCTATGTGCGTACTATGCGAATTTTGAACTTTGTGTGGTATCTTTGAAGAACTTAACTGGAGCACTTGACATATGACACCTTGGTTGGGCATGTGAAGCCATTAGTAGCCTTTGTCATAAAGTGAGAGACTTGTTTGTTTCAAGAATGTAGTGACTGCCCTGGAAAAGGAAGACTGTTGCTGTGGTCGCGACGCATCGGTTCTTGGGACTGGTGTTCGATACCCGGTTGACTTGGCTGCCCCATATTAGGCAGCTGAAGCAAACATGCTGGCGGCACTTAAACGCTCTCCGTTGCTTAAGCCACACCAGGTGGGGTGCCGACCGGTCCACCCTCCTCCACCTATATCAAGCGCTGATCCAGTCCCGCCTTGATTATGGGTGTGTGGCGTACGGTTCTGCCTCGCCTTCAGCATTGCGATTGCTGGATCCCATACACCACTGCGGGATCCGCCTCGCCACGGGAGCGTTCCGGACAAGCCCCGTCGACAGCATACTTGTGGAGGCTGGTGTCCCTCCATTGCGGTTCCGGCGTGACCGCCTTCTGGCCGCCTATGCCGCGCACGTTTATAGCATGCCAGGGCATCCAAACTACCGTCTCCTGTTCCCGCGCTCGATCGTCCATGTTCCAGACAGGCGGCCCCGGTCAGGGTGTCCCATTGCGGTTCGCCTCCGGGACCTTCTCCGTGGCCTTGACTTTTTTCCTCTGCCGCCTGTTTTCCGGGCCAATCTCCGTCTGCCCCCGTGGAGTGTGCCCCGACCGTGCCTTCGGCTCGACTTGGCACAGGGTCCGAAGGTCTCAGTGCCTCCGGAGGCCCTCCGCCGCCGCTTTCTTTCCATCCTGGCCGAGTTTCCGAACGCGGCGGTGGCCTACACCGACGGTTCGGTGGTCTCTGGTCACACTGGTTACGCTCTCACTCTACGGGATTATTGTGAGCAACGGTCATTGGCAGCTGGCTCCAGTGTATACACTGCCGAGTTGGTTGCCATCTATCGTGCCCTAGAGTTTCTCCGCTCCCGCTCAGGTGAGTCCTTTGTCATCTGTAGTGACTCCCTGAGCGGTTTACGAGCTCTTGACCAGTGTTTCCCTCGTTCCCGTCTGGTGATGGCCATCCAGGAGTCCCTCCATACTCTCGTCCGTTGCGGCCGCTCTGTCACCTTTGTTTGGTCCCCGGGTCACGTCGGCATCCCGGGTAACGAGCGGGTTGACGAACTGGCGAAACAGGCGGTCAGTTCCCCGGCCGTGGAGATCGGTCTTTTAGAGAGTGACGTCCGATCCGTATTGCGGCAGAAGGTCCTTGCTGCTTGGCGTGATGAGTGGCGCACCCTGCCCTCTCCCAACAAACTTCGGGCAGTGAAGGAGACAACCAGTGTGTGGCGCTCCTCCATGCGGGGGTCTCGCAAGGACGCTGTCGTCCTCTGCCGGCTCCGCATAGGACATACCCGGCTCACGCACGCGTATCTCTTGTGCCGTGACGACCCGCCTCTCTGTCGCTGCGGATTGGCCCTGACCGTGGTACACGTCTTACTAGACTGCCCACTTTTAACTGCCCTCAGGCAGACGTTCGCGCTGCCTGATACACTCCCTGCTCTTTTAACCGATGACTCTACTATGGCTGACTTAGTTCTCTGTTTTATTCGAGCAGGGGGTTTTTATCATTCAATATGAGAGTCCCTTTTTATTTTTTTTAGTGTCGACTGTGGCTTTTGGCCTGGGGTTTTAGTTTGTGGTGTTTTAATGTGTCCCTTGGTTGTTGGCCTTTCCAGTTTTATTTTCATGGTCGGCCAATGACCGTCGCACTCTGTGTGTCTTTTAATCTCTTTTCTCTGGTCTTCGTCTATGTCTTTCTTGTACTGTGTCGTCCCTTGTCGTCTCCGTTATGTGTTTATTGCTTGTTGGACTTTTCTTCGTGTATTATTATGGTCGTGGAACAAGGGACCGATGACCTAAGTAGTCTGGTCCCTTTAACCCCCACAAACCAACCAAGTTACAGATACTTGGCCTGGAAGATGTAGCATATAACTCTGCAGAAATTAAATATGCGATGGGAGGAAAATAAACTATTTAAGAAAACTGTTGCCTTTGACAGTTTCATTGATGAGCTGGGTAAATGGTCAGTGAAAGCAGTAACATACCAGCATCAGAGGAAATTGCAGCAGCAACACATTGCAGAAGTGAAAGGGTGTGTACAGGCTGAAGAATTATGTTTAGTGCTTCACTGTGATTTTACAGAGATCTGGTCTATAATTCTCCCACATGAAGTACAAGGGTATCATTGGAATAATGACCAGGTTTCAATTTTTACAGGAGTGACATATTTACAAAACAAGACCACAAGTGTTCCAATTATAATGGATGACACAGGACATGACTTAACCCATGCAAAATTCTTCAGCTGCAAATGGGCAGAGAAGATAATCATTGTTTCTGATGGTGCTCCTAGTCATTTTAAAAATCGTTACCAGGTGTTTGAATTGAGTAAGTCGCTTGTGCCAAATGACTGGGTATACAGTGCTACTGGTCACGGGAAGGGGCCTTTTGATGGTGTAGTAGACCTGCTGAAGCACCATTTTCAGAGCAAATACTGCTGTGATTCAGAATGTTGAGGATTTTACGAGAATCATGAAATCTTACACATCCACAGCCCTCATTCTTTTATACAAAAAGGAAATAGAATAATTCGGTGTGCAGAAAAAAAAAGAATGGTCCAAACTAACTACTCCTGTGAAAGGAATTCAGAAGACACATTTTTGGACTCAAAGTGATGGGCGAACTCATATTGCATGCACTTTAAAAAGCAAGAAAGAAGATATTTCGTTAATTTGGCCAACACCTCAGAAACAGCAGGATAATATTCAGATTCACGACCTGAGAATGGGGATGTTTGTGGCATGTGTGTATGACTGACTTGTGGATTGCAGAGATTATAGACATCAGTTATGAGTTAAATGAAATTGTAGTGAACTTATGCTACCACATGGACCAGCTGCTGGATATAGGTTTCCAGCTGAAAGACAGCAACAATGCCATCAGTGCTCACTTTCTGTTCACAATGTTTCAAAGATCTTAAGTGCTCCAGTTCATATTGGTTCAACAGGAAGGCATCACCCTATATCAAAGGAAGGTAACTGAAGCAGCAGAACACATTTTTAGTTCATTGACTGGCTAATTTCAGTACAAAACAGAGTGCACAGAAGTTGTATAAATTGAAACCTTTAAGTCTTTGGACCTTTCACATACATTACAGGACCATTTAAAATGCTTGAAAAATGAGTCTCTTACTCATCTTTCAAAACTAAAATTATGTTAAATAAGGCTAGATTTTCATTTTTATAAGCCTGTTATGTGATAATGTGACCTAATAAAAGAGATTTTATGTATGGCAAAATTTCAGTTTATAAAACCTGTTCAACCTAGAAATGGAAGCGCTCCTTTTCAGGGAATGGTACTAATCAACTGGAAAAAATCCATACATTATAAAAAAGTTCAGAACACTTTTGTTGGCAGAAACCTACATAGGAGAAAACAAAAAAATACGTGTCCCTTTCTTAGTCCTTCATTTTAACATATGCTAAATTCAATAACTTGTGAGACTACTAAGGTAAGAATTTTTCCCAGCCTACCAGAATTGATATGGACAGTATGCCTGTATAACTTTTTATAGTGACATCATGAGACTAGCAAATTCAATCATAGGTTTAAGGATGTTATACCACTTTTGAATAATCTTATCTGCCTATACACAAAGGTATGCTGCAAAAGTAATATCACAGACTTTGTCCTCTGAATGCGAAAATATTGTGTTGACAGAAATGATCAGGATAATAAAATAAGGGGAGACCGCCTGGAGAAATATGGATGTTAGCTATTTCTGTGCATTGTTAGTGTGGAATAACAGAGAATTATTTTGGAGGTGGTTCGATGAATCCTCTGCCAGGAACTTGCATGTGATTTACAGAGTAACCATTAGGTTTTTGTGGGTAAAGCAAACCAAAGACTAAAATTTACTGGCAGATTACTGACAAAATGCAACAGTCTACTAAAGAGGCAGACTACATTACACTTTTATGTCCTCTTCTGGAGTATAGCTGTGTGATGTGGGATCCACATCAGCTGGGATTGATGGACAGAAAGAAGGGCAACTCATTTTGTGCTATTACAAAATAGGGGAGAAAGCACGGTGGATATTATGTGTGAATTGGGGAGGCAATCATTAAAACAAAGGCATTTTTCATTGCAGCAGGATCTTCTAATGGAATTTCAGTTGCCAACTTTCTCCCTAGAGTGTGAAGATATTTTGTTGGCACCCACATACATAGGTTGGAATAATCATAATAATAAAATAAATCAGAGCTCACACAGAAAGATGTAAGTGATCTTGTTTCTGCATGCTGTTAGAGAAGTGAATAGTAGAGAAATAGTTTGAAAGTGAAACTTTCGGGCAGATTAAAACTGTGCTGTAGAAGGTGAGGTACTCACAAAATTTAAGCTGTGAGGACAGGTTGTGTGTCATGCGTTGGTAGCTCAGTTGGTAGACCCCACGAAAGGCAAAGGTCCCGAGTTCAAATCTCAGTTCGACACACAGTTTTAATCTGCCAGGGAGTTCCGTTATCAGCGCACAATTTGCTGCGGGGTGAAAATTTCATTGTAGCTTGAAAATGGTGTGGTGAACCCTCTGCCAAGCACTTAATTGTGAGTGCGGAATAATGATGCAGGTTGAGGTACAGGGAAATACTCAAGACTATGCAATACCATGTATGGTGAGTGAAGAGATGAGTGATCAGTTGAAGTTTCAATTTCTACTCAGAAAATATTCTGAATGTCAATTAAAACCAATGTTATAGTGACGCAGGAGTCCACAGTCGAAATAAGTTTTTGAATGACAATCTTCTGTTGTGACTGTAATAATTTGGACTAGAATATTCTTTTATTTTGTTATTTTTACTGTTTGCACAGTTTGTCAAGTAGCCATTTTCAAATATATTGCCTAACTAGTCAAACGGATATGTTCGGTTACAGTCCAAATTTACATAAGCCATACATTGTTAAAATGCATTTGGGTGCCTGTGCTTCAAAAGAAACATGACACCATTGAAGTAACATACTGCTTGCAAGTGTAATAGTGTTCTGCATTTTAACATTGTATAAGAAATGTAAGTTTCCATTTTAACCTAAATGCATGTCTGCTTGTTTATACCATACACTTGAAATTGGCTATACAGTAAAAACTGTGTAGTAGTGAAATAGACAAAATGAAAGGCTATTCTAATTCAAATTGAGGCAGCCACTATGGTAGATTGTTATTCATGCAGTTAAAAGTTGGTAGTATACCTTTACCATGTATTTGCTGAGGAAATTAGTGAGCTGTACCAACCGCACAAATTTGAAACAAATGTTGAACCACTCAACATTAAGGTGGTTAAGCAGATCAATGTGGCATACAAACTAGTTTATTGTTTGAACATGGTTGAAGTGTGATTAAAGTGATGTGTAAAAAGACATCACATCTAATAAAATAAAGAGCCTTTATTTACAATCAGGCTTTGAAGCAAGCACGCTCTACCTTGTGACAACCTGTATTAAATTCTAGGAATTAGCAATGCTTACATTTTATTTTAGTTGCACAGATGATCAGTTTCAGGTACAGCAAGGTCACTGGTCTCCTCAAGGGTCCGTAGCTTGTATAATTGTTGTGAATGTGTGGGGTTGTCATCCCTACAGTCACACGCCTGCTGAGAGTTTATCAAAAGCATCCATGAGCAATAGGGACAAAAGGAAACTTCTGACAGATAAAAACAATGTGCTGGTCCAGGACTACAACCTGAAACTTTGCATTTAATGTGCAATTCACCTGCCCACTAAGTTATTGAGGCACAGCTCATGATCTACCTCACAGCTTTACTTTCTTGAGTACCTATTTCCTACTTTCCAAGCTTCACAGACCTTCTCCTGCATTCCATGCAGGACTAGCATTACTGGAAGGAACAATATTGTGGAGAATATGGAATTGTTTTGTAAATGAATGTTGTGGAGTGCACACTGGGAGGGCGAGTCAACAATCATGGCTCACAAAAAGCATTTTACTCAGTACAGCTTCAGTGCTCATTAAAGAATAAACATGGGGTATCAAATGAAATTGATGATTGTATTGAAGATTTCTCAGTGGGGAAGTTACACCATGTTATCTTGGATGTTGAGCCATCAACAGAAGCAGATATCATTTCAGCTGTGCTCCAAGAAAGTGGGTTGAGACCCTTGCTGTTCTTGTTATATGTTACATATTAATAACTGGCAGGCAATAGTAACTGTAGACTTTTTGCAGGTGGTACAGTTATCTATAAGAAAGTGTGGCAGACTTCAGTTCACTGGTAAGATACTATGCAAATAGTCATTCTTCAAAGGAGATTGCTAAAACCACTTGTGCGACCCATCCTAGAATATTAAGTGTGTGGAATGCATGCTGTATAGTACATTCTGTGGGCCTCAAATGTGTACAAAGAAAGGTTTTGAACTGGCATGCCCTTGAAGAGAATCAGCAACTATCAAGCAAAAGCCTACTTACAGAGTTTGAACCACTCCTGTAGGGACCGAGAAGACAAGATTGAACCAATTACAGTGCACACACAGGCATTTGAACAATCATTCTTCCGCCATTCCATATGTGAATGGCACAGAAAAGGTAATACGTGGGACAGTGGGAAGTACTCTTGTCACTAGCATCAAAGTAGCTTGTAGAGTATCTATTTCAGTTTAAGGGCTTATAGAGCAAATACTTGGTCCAGTATGGATATTGTTTGGGTGTACTATGTGACACTTGTTCATACATGAAACACTAAAAAATTTGGTACATAAAATGCAGTAGCGGCTCACGAGCAAATATCTACATATAACTTCCTACATAGAGGATTCACAAATCTGGTCAATCAACTGTAATTTAGCACTTGCAAGCACTAGTTTTCTTATATGAGGGGAATTAAAAAATGATCTGCAACATAGCTATACCTTTTATTACAATACAAATAGGACATGTGCATTAGTATCATTTTTCAATTTAGTCCCCTTGCTAGCATACTTGATGTGTTGTTGCACAAGTTCCTGGTGCCTTCACTTATTGTCCAAGGCGAATTCAAGCTCTGTTAGTTCCTCTTTGAGTGGACCAAACAAGTGGTAGTTGAAAGGCTAAAGATCAGGACTATATGTAGGATGAGCTATTACTTCAAACTTGAGTTTCTAGAGCATTTCAGCAGTGTGGGCAATGGTATGTGGACAGGCATGGTCATTTAACAACACAACACCTTTTGACAGTAGTCCTTGGCATTTGCTTCAAATTGCAGGCTTTAGCCCGTCAGTAAGCATCTCACTGTAATGCACAGTGCTTATTGTTGTGCCACTCTCCCGATAATGTTCCAGTATCGGGCCTTGCACGGAAAGGGGGGGGGGGGGGAGGAAAGGTGAAGATCAATTTTCCTGCGAATGGTTGGATTTTGAACTTTTTCCTGCTGTACAGTTGTGGTTGTTTCCATACTCTGATGTTTACTCCCCATTTCACAATGGTGGATCCATGTTTCATCACCAGTGATAATTCTGTCTAAGAAGCCCTCACATTCATTATAATAGTGATCCAAATGTTTTTTTTTTTGCAGGTATCCAAGTGAGTTTCTTTATGGACCCATCTTGCACAGACTTTATGAAGCCCAAGTCTGTTGTGGATGATTTCATAGGCAGAACCGTGACTATTTTGCAGATGATGTGCCCTTTCATCAATAGTCACATGTTTGTCTACCAGAACCATGTCACCTGCACACTCACTGTTGTCATTTGTGGCTGTGGATGGTTGTCTGCCTTCTTCCTCATGCATTACACTTGTCACCATTTTTGGATTTTGTAGTCCACTCATAGACACACTGTTGTGGCAAGAAACTGTTCCCATATTTTGCTGAAGATCTTTGATGGCTTGCAGCCTCTGATACATCTTCCGACCACAAAAACTGGATCACCACTTTTTGCTCCTCTTTGGTGAAAACTTCTCTGTGGTGCCCATGGTCTATCTGCAACAAAAGGAAGACAAAGGTAGGAATTAGAATCAAAATTTCATAGCAGGACCACAATAGCATAACAATAAAATAAGAGGCCAGAGGTCAGTATGAATAATGTAAGAAGTTAAATCAACAGTGCGGATAATTTTTGACTTACTCTCATACAGTCAGACAGTATACACAGTGAGATAAACTATTATTCTTTGGAAGTCTGAAGCAAAATAAAATGCGTTTCTACATTTATCATTGGGATAAGTCTGAGGCCTATTTATTTCAGCACAACACATGTAAAGCTGGGGGAACTGTTATTGCTTCATACTGCTATTGCGTAACTGTAATGAAGTTGATGTTCCCGTTCTGTATGAGAATGGTGGTTTTCTGTAGTTTTGATTGCTCACTTTTGCAGTCAAAACAGAGGGATGATATGCATTGGCACTTAGCCAATCCAGACATGTATGAATTGGATCAGCGCCTTCCTACTCGTTTTTTCACTGGGATTCACAGTGTTAACATTGTGTATGCTATGGAATTCTAAAATGGGGCTGCATCCTACTGTTGGCAATTAATTTCCATTAGTTGCAGCCAATTGGGTGATAGTATATGATAGCCAGTGGGAATTATTGAATGTGATTTCTTTTGGCAAACTGCAACTGATCAGTTATTGATATCTGAGAGCTGTAAGAAAATAGATGTGGTGACACTGACAGGTGGCATAGCCCGAGGCCTAGTTTGGGTTGGAATGTGAATACTTAGTTGTGAGTTCAGAGTTGTCAAATCTCAACATGAAAAAATGATTGCTGTTATAGATTGATGTTTAGCTTAGGCCCAGATAAACATTCATCTTTACAGTAACCTAACTATATGTCTTATTTCTGATTTTGCTGGAAATTTTAACCCGATAGAACAAAATGCCAACTGAGCCAGATGCAGCTGCCTGCCCTGTTTCAGAGGATCATTCTCAGCCTTCAAGGTCCGGGCAATCGCAGAGGGTGGGCTTACTGGTAGTTGGGAGCTCCAATGTTAGGCGCGTAAGGGGGCCCCTTAGGGATACGGCGGCTAAGGAGGGGAAGAAATCCAGTGTGCACTCCGGGAGGAGTCATTCCTGATGTGGAAAGGGTCCTTTCGGATGCCATGAAGAGCACAGGGTGCAGCCAGCTGCAGGTGGTGGCACGTCGGCACTAATGACGTGTGTCGCTTTGGATCTGAGGAAATTCTCTCTGGATTCCAGCGGCTATCTGATTTGGTGAAGGCTGCCGGTCTTGCTTACGAGATGAAGGCAGAGCTCACCATCTGCAGCATCGTTGACAGAACCGACTGCTGACCTTTGGTGCAGAACCGGGTGGAGGGTCTGAATCAGAGGCTCAGACGGTTTTGCGACCGTATTGGCTGCAGATTCCTTGAATTGTGCCATAGGGTGGTGGGGTTTCGGGTTCCGCTGAATAGGTCAGGAGTTCACTACACTCAGCTGGCGGCTACACGGGTAGCGGAGACTGTGTGGCGTGGACTGGGCGGTTTTTTAGGTTAGAAGGCCTCGGGAAAGTGCGGGATGGGCTGCAATGTCAAAGGGTGCTTGGCAATTACAGGACGTGCTTGGATCAAGAAACAGTCGGAATTATAGTTTAAATTGTTGTAGTTGCGCTGGAAAAGTCCCTGAGCTTCAAGCGCTAATAGAAAGCACAGAAGCTGATATTGTTATAGGTACAGAAACCTGGCTAAAGCCTGAAATAAGTTCTGCAGAAATTTTTACGAAGTCTCAGACGGTGTTCAGGAAAGATAGACTAAGCAGAATTGGAGGTGGAGTGTTTGTGTCTGTCAGTAGTGGTTTATCTTGTAGTGAAGTCGAAGTAGATACTCCGTGCGAATTGGTATGGGTGGAGGTAATACTTAACAGCCGAATTAAGTTAATAATTGGCTCCTTCTGCTGACCCCCAGACTCCGATGATATAGTTGCTGAACAGTTCAGAGAAAGTTTGTCTCGTAACAAATAAATAACCCACTCATACGGTTATAGTTGGTGGGGACTTCAACCTACCCTCGGTATGTTGGCAAAAATACTTGTTCAAAACCGGTGGTAGGAAGAAAACGTCTTCCGAGATTGTCCTAAATGCTTTCTCCGAAAATTATTTCGAGCAATTAGTCCACGAACCCATGCGAATTGTAAATGGTTGCGAAAACACACTTGACCTCTTAGCCACAAGCAATCCAGAGCTGATAGAGAGCATCATGACTGATACAGGGATTAGTGATCACAAGGTCATTGTAGCTAGGCTCAATACCATTTCTTCCAAATCCATCAGAAACAAACGCAAAATAATTTTATTTAAAAAAGCGGATAAAGTGTCACTAGAAGCCTTCCTAAAAGACAATTTCCATTCCTTCCGAACTGACTATGCGAATGTAGACGAGATGTGGCTCAAATTCAAAGATATAGTAGCAACAGCAATTGAGATATTCATACCTCATAAATTGGTAAGAGATGGAACGGATCCCCCGTGGTTCACAAAAAAGGTCCGAACGCTGTTGCAGAGGCATCGGAAAAAGCATGCAAAGTTCAGAAGAACGCGAAATCCCGAAGATGGGCTAAAATTTACAGACGCGCTAAATTTGGCACGTACTTCGATGCGAGATGCCTTTAATAGGTTCCACAACGAAACATTGTCTCGAAATTTGGTAGAAAATCCGAAGAAATTCTGGTCGTATGTAAAGTACACAAGCGGCAAGACGCAGTCAATATCTTCATTGCGCAGTGCCGATGGTACTGTTATCGACGAATGTGCCGCTAAAGTGGAGTTATTGAACACAGTTTTCTGAAATTCCTTCACCAGGGAAGACGAATGGAATATTCCAGAATTTGAAACACGAACATCTGCTAGCATGAGTTTCTTAGAAATAGATACCTTAGGGGTTGCGAAGCAACTCAAATCGCTTGATACTGGCAAGTCTTCAGGTCCAGATTGTATACCGATTAGGTTCCTTTCAGATTACGGTGATACTATAGCTCCCTACTTAGCACTCATATACAACCGCTCGCTCACCGATAGATCTGTACCTACAGATTGGAAAATTGCGCAGGTCGCACCAGTGTTCAAGAAGGGTAGTAGGAGTAATCCATTTAACTACAGACCTATATCATTGACGTCGGTTTGCAGTAGGGTTTTGGAGCATATACTGTATTCAAACATTATGAATCACTTCGAAGGGAACGATCTATTGACACGTAATCAGCATGGCTTCAGAAAACATCGTTCTTGTGCAATGCAGCTAGCTCTTTATTCGCTCGAAGTAATGGCCGCTATCAACTGGGGACCTCAAGTTGATTCCGTATTTCTAGATTTCCGGAAAGCTTTTGACACCGTTCCTCACAAGCGACTTCTAATCAAGCTGCGGGCCTATGGGGTATCGTCTCAGTTGTGCGACTGGATTCGTGATTTCCTGTCAGGAAGGTCGCAGTTCGTAGTAATAGACAGCAAATCATCGAGTAAAACTGAAGTGATATCAGGTGTTCCCCAGGGAAGCGTCCTGGGTCCTCTGCTGTTCCTGATCTATATAAATGACCTGGGTGACAATCTGAGCAGTTCTCTTAGATTGTTCGCAGATGATGCTGTAATATACTGTCTAGTAAGGTCATCCAAAGTTGCAAAGCGATTTAGAAAAGATTGCTGTATGGTGTGTCAGGTGGCAGTTGACGCTAAATAATGAAAAGTGTGAGTTGATCCACGAGTTCCAAAAGAAATCCGTTGAAATTCGATTACTCGATAAATAGTACAATTCTCAAGGCTGTCAATTCAACTAAGTACTGGTTGTTAAAATTATGAACAACTTCAGTTGGAAGAACCACATAGATAATATTGTTGGGAAGGCGATCCAAAGGTTGCGTTTCACTGGCAGGACACTTAGAAGATGCAACAAGTCCACTAAAGAGACAGCTTACACTACACTCGTTCGTCCTCTGTTAGAATATTGCTGCGCGGTGTGGGATCCTTACCAGGTGGGATTGACAGAGGACATCGAAAGGGTGCAAAAAAGGGCAGATCGTTTTGTATTATCACGTTATAGGGGAGAGTGTGGCAGATATGATACACGAGTTGGGATGGAAGTCATTACAGCATAGACGTTTTTCGTCGCGGCGAGACCTTTTTACGAAATTTCAGTCACCAACTTTCTCTTCCGAATGCGAAAATATTTTGTTGAGCCCAACCTACATAGGTAGGAATGATCATCAAAATAAAATAAGAGAAATCAGAGCTCAAACAGAAAGGTTTAGGTGTTCGTTTTTCCCGCTCGCTGTTCGGGAGTGGAATAGGAGAGAGATAGTATGATTGTGGTTCGATGAACCCTCTGCCAAGCACTTAAATGTGAGTTGCAGAGTAGTCATGTAGATGTAGATGTAGACTTCATTTATGAAACATAGAGAATTAAGAATGAGCATTCTGATTGTCAACCGGCACATGATACGTTGTGTTCAGTTCCTACCATTCATTGCACCAGTAGTTAACAACAGGAATACATAATGTAGAAACTATGGGTACAACATAAGTGCACTTTCATTACGTTAACCCCCCACCCCCGGGCTTGCCACTCTTTGGTGGGTTTGTGCTTGGCTGCAACGGGCCCCCGCCTTTGCAGCATCTTTTCCCTTTCATGCTGCATGTTTATCCTCTTGCTATTCTTTTTCCCCTCCATTGGGGAACCTGTCTGGGGCGTTGTTGGGAATGATCCACACTGTCCAGCTGCTGACATATGAACAGGCTCGCCACTGTTATTCGTCCCCTTTTCCTTTCTTTGTTTCTCTTCTCTTTTTCCTCCGCTTCAGTATTTGAGGTTCGTCTTTTCTTCGTCTTCCCTGTGCTCTACTGACGGCCGGCTCATGCATTTGACACACAACAGGTGACTGGGTAACGTGTAATTTCCAGCACCAGGTCGACAGGTAGGGTTTGCACGTAACCCGTGGTAGAAGCCAGGCCCAGGGAGGGGGCATTGCCTGAGCTGCTACCTTCCCAACCAATTGGCCCCTCTGTCAGGTGTGACCTGTGGTGGGAACAGTCACCTAAGGCGGGTGTACCCCCGTGTGAAGGGGTCCCCCAGTTGGAAGCAGCGCGTAATGATTCGAAGACCCTTCCAGCTGCCCCATGGTTCCTTGTGGTTTCACTACTGAAGACGGTCAGTCCTATGCCACAGTAAATCTCTATTATTCAGAAAGGTATTGATGCAATTGCCAGCCCTGTGAAATCCTGCTCTCTTTTGCTTTTGGTGACTACTTCTGATTCTCAAGCACAACTACTGCTTGCCGCCTCACTTCTCCATTGCTATCCTGTTCGTGTCGAGGCCCATACAACTCTGAATTCTTCCGTGGTATTATGTACACTAGTCTATTAGACGGTCTGGCCAAGGCTGAAATCCAATCATACTCGATCAGGGTGTCATTGCTGCCACCTTTGGTAGTGTTGCTATCATCCAAGATCAAAGCAGGCTATGAAATTATCGCAGTCTGACCTTACATTTCGAACCCAATGCGCTGCTACCAATGTTATCATTTCAACCACTCTAGAACATCTTGTAGACACCCAGCCAAATGTCTAATCTGTGGTAGGGATGTGCACAAGGGCGATAGTCAGCCTCACCCTCTTCACTGTATCAACTGCAGTGGTAGCCATGCTTCCTCCTCTTGGGATTGTCCCATGTGTCTTGATGAGCCAGCTGTCCAGGAGGTCCAGGTAAAGGAAAAAATGCCTTACCCAGTCCCTCCCAAGTTATTGACTAGTCACAAACCCTGTGTTCACCCGCCTGACACTTATAGTTCTGTTCTTGCTCCCTCTCGCTCCAAGGAGGACATTGCCATGCAGACGTGCAACCTAAAATTTAGCTCTGAGGTTCTGAAATTGCCCTGTATCAAGGTAGCATTGCCATCCCCTCGTCCAGCTGTGCAAGCCATCAAACTCTCGCCTCAAGGGGTGAAGCCGCCACCTAGACATCCGGTAGGCCAGAAAGGACAAAACAGTACTCTCGTGAAGACTTCCCATGTTCCTCCAGCCAACCAGCATTTGAGTCTTCCCCTGCCAACCGGAAAGGCTCGAAGAAGTCCAACAAAGGCAAACTGTATTCTCCTTTGCTGACTTGGAAGATCCTCTTTGCCGATATTGCCATGTGATACCTTAACCCGGCCAGTCTTCGTATTGCCACTGTGCACCGCCAACCGTTTTTCTGTGTTAGACTCTACGGACCGACAGCACAAGTAAGCCGATGCTTTTGTGGGCCTCATGGAGCAGGATCATCCTTATTCTGTGCCCTGTAGCAGCGAGTCTTCGCAAGTTGTTGCTCGGCAGCTGCCAAGGTGACACTCCTTCATTTCCTCCTCATCATGTATCTCCTCTAATGTAACATTAACGGCCTTTGGTCCCACAAGTAGGATTTATGGCTACTTTTAGCATTGCAGCATCCCCTTGTAGTCTCTGTTCAGGAAACAAAATTGCATCCTTAATGACCGCTTTGAGCTTTCATATTTCTTCCCATTTTGTTTTGTCCTACCCCTTGAGGTCAGCATTTCATCCCATGGGGGCATCATGCTGCTCATATGGGATGATGATCATAGTCAGTGCATCTCTGACTACCCATTTTCAACCTGTCGCAGTTTGCTTTATCCTTCCTCACCTGACTTTTTCCCTTTGTACCGTTTATATCCCTCCATCATCCGATGTCAACAGGGCAGACTTCCTTCAGCTTATTGGGAGCTACCTCCCCATTTCTGCTGCTCTGTCACTTTAATGCGCATCGACCTTGAGGTTCTCCCAGAACCTGTCAGAGAGGTGTCCTCTTGGCTGATCTTCATAATCAACTCAACCTTTTCTGCCTTAACACTGGAGCACCCACATCCTTTCTGACTCCTCACACACCTATTCCCATTTGGACTTATCCTTCTGCACTGCCCAGCTTGGCCATCGTCTTGAGTGGTCCGTACTTTGACGCCTACACGAGTGACCATTTCCTAAGTGCTATCTGTTTGCTGACTACTACACCTACTGCGTGCATGCCCATATGGCAGCTTATTAGGGCTGACTGGCAGCTTTACTCCTCCCTGGTGACCTTCAAAGAACAAGATTCCTCCAATTGTGATGACCACATGGAATATCTCACAAATGTTATCCTTACTGCTGCAGAACATTCCATTCCTCGCACTTCCTCTTTATCACTCTGCGTCCCAATCGCTTAGTGAAATGAGGTACGCCGCAATGCAGTTCGTGCACGGAAATGTGCTTTGCGTGTTTTTTAACTGTCGTCCTGCATTCATTATAAACGGATGCATGGAGTGTCGTCACATTCTTTGGGGTAGCAAAAAAGCTAGCTGGATTTCATTCACTAGTTCTTTTAACAGTTTCACCCCTTTCTCTGTCCTGTGAGCCAACCTCCAATGGCTCTCTGGGACCAAGACCCGTTTGCCAATTTCTGGCTAGCAGACAATGTCATCGTGGACCCTACTGCTATCTCCAACACCCTGGGCCTTCCTCCATTACAAACAAGTGGAGGAGGCTCTTCTCAGAATTGTGTGTGCTAAAATGCCGCCTTTATTATGAGGGAGCTAGATCATGCTCTCACTTCATCCCGATCCTCTGTCCCAGGGTAAAATGCTGTCCACATTCCGATGTTGCAGCACCTTTCTCTTGCGGCAAACACTTTCTGCTTAATATGCACACTGCATCTGGGCAGAGGCCACATTTCCCGGACGTTGGCATCATACCCATACCTAAGCCCAGTAAAGACAAAAACCTTCTTTCTAGCTACTGCCTCATCTCTCTCACTAGCTGTGTTTTCTTTTGTGTTTTTGCCGCATGTTGGTGCCGCAGGACCGTTTAGATGTGCTTGCCATGGGAGTATTTATTACACATGCTGGATGTCCTTTAGTGTGATGGTGACACTATTGATATGCATGCCTCCGACAGGGTCATGATGGTGGAGCTCTGGAAGTGCAGGTCGGTCTTGGAAGTCGTGGGTGATCTCATGCACAAGGCACTGGAAGGGCAGCTTGCAGATGAGCAGCTCTGTGCTCTTTTGGTAGTGATAGATTTCTCGCAGGGCGACTGTGGGCGGCCTGTGGTGGTGGGACTTGATTTTGCACGGCGTCTTTCTGCCGGTGGACTTGAGGGCTGTTTGCTTTATGTGGGCCATCGTGAGTGTAGTAGTGGTAGCTAGACAGAGTGGAGCGGCATGTAGGTGTGTGCACGACGGCATATGATTCACACCTGGCTGATACGGTGGCTAGAGTCTCACAATCTACTAATGACTGTGCAGTGTGGATTTTGAGCACACTGTTCTGCAGTTGACCATCTTGTTACTTTGTCCACTCATGTCATGAATGGTTTTCTGCAGAAATCCAAGACTGTGGCTGTGTTATTCGATTTGGGGAAGGCATATGACACATGCTGGAAAACTGGTATTCTCCGTAGTCTTTACACGTGGGGCTTCCGTGGCCACCTGCCCCTTTTCCTTCAGGAATTTTTAAGAGATCGAGCATTGTCCTCTTTGCTATCGCCATTAACCCTCTAACAGCCTGTTTCCCACCGGGCATCTCCGGCTCCCTTTCTGCTTACAATTTTGCCATCTGTTGCAGTTCTCCACAGACCTGTCTCACTGAGTGCTGTCTGCAGTGATGTCTTGATCATCTTTACCCCTGGAGCATTGACAATGGCTTTCGTTTTTCCACTGACAAAATTGTCTGTATGAATTTCTGGCAGTGCAATTGGTTTCTCGCACTATGTTTACATCTTGAGCCTGTTGCTCTTCCGTTCATTGAAAAAATTCCTGGGGCTCAAGGCTCGAGAGGGAGCACTCTTGGTCCTTTCATGTGTCTTACGTGGCAGCTTGCTCTATGCTAGCCCTCAATGTCCTACATGTCTTCAATGGAACTTTCTGGGGTGCAGATCAAACCACTCTCCTCTGTTTGTACTGGTCCCTTGTCCGTTGAAACTGGGCTATGTGTGCTTCGTTTATGCGTCCGCACGTTCATCCATTTTATGCCATCTCAACACTATCCACCATTGTGGCATCTGTTTGGCCGCTGGCATGTTTTACATTAGCACGGTTGAGTGTCTGTATTCTGAACCTGCTAAACTACCACTGTCTTACCACTGTGACTTTCTCTTCAGTAGGTATACATGCCATTTGTCTGCCATGCGTGGCCACCCATCGTATGCCTCCTCCTCCAATGATTCCTCTGGTCACCAGTATGGAGCACGTTCCTCTTCTCCGTAATCTCCTGGAGCCCACTTTTGGCACCTGCTGCGGCAGCTTAACTTCACATTACCTGCACTTTTCTCGGTGGGTGTGAACCCTTCACCACCTTGGCTTCGTGAAGTGACCTGTATTAACCTTGGCCTTCATTCACTTGCTAAGGACACTACTCCAGCCTTGCTCTATCGTCTTCTGTTTCACCACCTTCACATGGAACTTCACAATAGTACTTTTGTGTACACCGCTGGCTCTCGTACTGACTGTGTTGTCTGGTGTGTCCTTGTCATTGGCCCCATTGTGTTTCAAAATCGGCTTCCGGCACACTGCTCAGTATTTACAGCTGAGCTCTTCGTCCTGTATCAGGCCACGGAGTACAGACTTTGCAGTTGTCCTCTGCTCAGACACTCTCAGTGCCCTTCAAAATCTATGTGCGCTGTACACCGCCCATCCCCTAGTGCACCGGGTCCAGGAAAACTGTTACTTGCTCCCTCTTGGTGGTGCCAGTGTGATGTTTATGTGGATTCCTGGTCATGTTGTCTACCAGGAAATGAGGCTGCTGACACTGCTGCGAAGGCTGCAGTCCTCATACCTCAGCCCACTACTTCCTGTATTTACTCCAGTGATCTCTGTATTGACATCTGTCAGGAGGTGATGTCACTTTGGCCTCGCCATTGGTCCTCCCTTCATGGGAATAAGCTCTGGTGTATTAAGCCTCTCCCAGTGGCTTGGACGACCTCCACTTGGCCATTGCGCTGGAGGAGGTCATTTTAACTAGGTTGCGCATTGGGCGCTGCCTAAGTTTTAACTGTCCACCACTTCCTGACGGAATGCCCATTTTTAATTGTTCGCATTCTCCCCTGGGTTTGGTGTCTCAGGTATTGGCTGTTTTAACAAATGATGTGTGGGCTGTTAGCCGCGTTTTACTTTTTACCCATGTGAAGGCCATTTAATTTTTAGTTCTAAACATCTGTTTCTGTATGGTGTCTTTTGTAGCCCTTTCTCCAAATCTTGAAGAAGGCATATATCTAATGCTGCTGCTACACTTACTGCTGGGGTATTATTGTGGTGTCCAGACATGGCACATCAGACCTCTAGTTTGGAAGATACAGCAAATGCAGGTACAACATGATATGGAAACTGGATGTCCTGCTTGACTAAAATATCAGTTAAATTATATACAGCAGAGGCAAGCATATTTTGATGTGCAGTAAGTGTGAATTTGGCTTAAACTTTCTTTGGTTTCAACTTAGAGCAGGTGGGCAGGTGGGGGGCATAGGTGGGCAAACAGTTCATGTATGGGCAGACAGGGATCTGCTTCAAAATATAAGCAATTGTATGCCTCTGCTGAGCACCTGTGGGGATGGGTAAGTGACTTGTGTGCATAACAGAACAAGGCAAATGTATGGTGGAATAGGGCCACTTAATGGATAACCAGTGCTAATTGCACCTGCCCACAGCCAAACTGATTGGTGGTTGCAGATGCCCATGCCTGTGGGGCAACATTTAAACAGCCTCACTTGGAGGGTCGCAACTCAGAAACATGAAACACAGTGATCAAAGAAGTTGAAAGCCTTACTTATAGAGCTCTGTTGTCACTCAATGTGCTAGTGGGCTCTCCTTTGTTTTAAATAAAATTTTGTGGGATGTTTTACATAATTTCATTCTGCACAGTAAGTATGATGGATAATAAAAAGAAATTCAGTTCTTTATCAAGTACAGATATAAGACTGTAAGATAGGCAACGCCAAGTTTTTTTCACCTAATAGTTAAAAAAAAAAAATTTAAACACGGCTGAAGCAGCAACTGTTGAAAATCTTCACGGTAAATAATATCCAAACAGTTGCAGCATAAAGATTTATTGAAATCCTTGGCCGCAGTTTTGGTATATCTAAATACGAGGGTAATCCCAAAAGTAAGGTCTCTGATTTTTTTTATAAGCATATAGACCTGTTTATTTCTGCAATGGTTTAAATCAGTTTACAGCTTGAACATCTAGCTACTTTTAGACATAATCACTGTTTCTGTCGATGCAGTTTTGTAGATGCTGTGGCAGTTTTTATAAGCCCATGTCATACTAGCTCACTGCCATGCTGTTCAGAAAGTTATGAACCTCTTCATTCACCTTGTTGGAGTTGAATCGCTGGCACCACAATTAATACTGACAGGTACTGTGAGACTCTGAAAAAACTCAAAAGGGCGATTCAGAACCGGAGAAGAGGAATGTTGAGCAAGGGTGTACACATTCTCAAAGACAGCGCTTGCGCACACATCGCTCAGCAAATCGTTGCTCTCCTGCAACAGTTTCAGTGGAACATAATCAGCCACCCACCTTATAGTCCTGACTTGGCACCCAGTGACTATCACCTATTCCCTTTGTTAAAAGGACATTTGGCTGGAAAGCGATTCAGCTTCGACGTTGAAGTCAAAGAAGAGGTTCATAACTTTCTGAACAGCGTGACAGTGAGCTGGTATGACATGGACATACAAAAACTGTCACAGCATCTACAAAAATGAATCGACAGAAATGGTGATTATGTTGAAAAATAGCTAAATGTTCAAGCTGTAAACTGATGTAAACCACTGTAGAAATAAACAGGTCTATCCACTTATAAAGAAATAGGGGACCTTACTTTTGGGATTATCCTCCTATACCTTCATGAGAAGCAAAAATACACCTGAACAAGATGACACCTTCATTAGCAAAAAACTTGGCAACATAACTGAGATAGAAGAAAAACCACTTATAGCTTTAAGTAACCATGAAAATTACCAAAGTAATTACAAACACAAAAAACTTTGACACTTACTACAATCACATCCTGCAGTGGAGGTGCATAAAACAACCGTGCCAAAGCACGTCGTCAGTAGTTAAAATTAAAATATCACCTCTATCTGTACTGCATAATTATAGAGAGATGGTCGATGTGAACACGTGTACAATTCCACATTTGCTGAACATCTATCGAATACACCACGTAAACTGGATGATCTAGAATTGCTACACAAAGTAAGGGCTACAAACTGGATATGTTCGAAGAATTAGAAATTTCCCAACACCTATCTCAAAAAGGAGATTTATTCTTAACGCACAGGTGCAGCTTAGAAACAACATTCTTTTGGTTAATTTCAAACCCCTTCTTGCTCTAACATAATGTAGACTGGCTGACCAGAAGCTAGTTTTCTTGTCTGATGCTGGTGAGATGCTCATTTCCCGTTTTGGGATTTTACGTATTTTTGATGATTGTTGTTTTCGGTTTTTGTTGTGTAGGTGTGGTTTAAATGATTCTGTTATGTTTTTTATTCATGACGACAGATGGTTTCAATATAATACAACATTTGGTTCGTTTTCTCTAGTACGTATCCTAGTCTTTAATTTGCGTGAGATTCTTGGGCATACCACTAGTGCCCTATTTCATTAGATGTGTTCCTTAGTGCAAGCTTCATCTGCTTGACATATTTTCTATTGTATTTAGGTGTTTTAAATGGTTCTGATATGTTTTATTTATCAAGACTGAGGGTTTGAATTAGTATAATTTTTAAATTTTTCATGCGCGTGAGTATATATCCCTGGGTTTTAATGTGCGTGAGTCTCTCGTGCATACCACACATGCCCCCTCTCTCGGTGAAACTGTCAGCCCTAGTGCTTCCACACCCTCTTCATGCTAGTTCACAGGCTAAGTACTGATAATATGCCCTGTTTGCATCGACCACCTTTTCGTAACTATGCCTTACAGATAGAGGTAATGTTTTAATTTTTACTACTGACGACGTGCTTTGGCATGGTTGTTTTATTTATGCATCTCCACTGCAGGATGTGATTTTAGTAAGTGACTAAAAGTTTTTTGTGTTTGTAATTACTTAAAGCTGTAAGTGTTTTTTTCTTCTGTCTCAGTTATATTGCCAAGTTGTTTGCTGATGAAGGTGTCTTCTTGTTCAGATGTATTTTTGCTTCTGATGAAGGTATATTTAGATATTCCAAAACTGTGGTCAAGGATCTCAATAAATGTTTATCCTGCATCTGTTTGGCCGATATCATTTATCATGAAGTAAAAAAAAAGTCTAAGTATTTCATATCGGCTGGAACACTGTCTCTCAACACAGGACAAGCATTTGGTGAGCAGTACAGAATTCAAAGAGCTTTGTCTTTGGCAGTGAAAGGTTTAATTGTCAAAGGGAGAAATCACTCCTGAAAACTGAAAAAGTACAAATAGATGGGATGTCTGGCCAGTGCTAGCCTTCAGGATTGAAATTTCAATGCTGACAATAGACATCTTAAATGTATAAAAAGGGGGGGGGGGGGAACTATTTGGGTGCCACACAGCCTGGGATCTGAGTGAGCAGGCTCTCCTTCCCTAACCTAGCAATCCCTCCTTCATGAGGAGGAACAACTAACAGTTCCAAAAGCTAGTTACAGTTTCTCGTATTTATATTTTTTTTTAGCAGTGCTGGAATTATGCCTCTGTCCAACAATTCTGTTTCCATGTAATTTTACAGACCTATGATCATCTGTTTTACAGATATTGCAATAAGTTGTCGAGAAGGAAAGGGATCAGATTCTAGAGGAAGATACAGATGCAAGACTGCCCAACCCTGTAACTCAGCACTTCGTATTCCAGTCCTGTCACAGGCTTATCCTCTGTCATCACAGGCTGGACCACCTGTGAAAGCAACCATGTCATTAGCAGCTCTGCTGCAATCATTGCACAGCTTCTTATATTGATATGACTACCAACCAGCTGTCCAGAATGGCCACTGACAAACTATGGCCTAAAGCAATGTGGACCATCCTGTAGCACACAACGTGCAGCTGAACATAACATGATGAATCTCAATGGTTGCTTCACAGTTCAGGCCATTTGGATCCTCCCCTCCACCACCAGATTTTCTGAACTGCATAGATGAGTGTTGTCCTTGGAACATATTCTCTGCTCCCAGAATTATCCCGGCCTCAACTTACAATCACCTAATGTTCCCACACTATTCACACAACGGTTTCTGTCTCTTCAGTCGTATCACCTCCCTATACATGTGCTATCATTCTCACTGTGTGCTGCTCTCTGCCAATGCGCCCACCTCCCTCTCCTTTCCTCCTTCCTCCTGTGGGTCTGGGGTTAGAATAGGTCTGAGGTATTCCTGCCTGTCGTAAGAGGTGACTATAAAAAGTCTTACACGTTGCAGCCTTTATGTGATGGTCCTCTGTAGGGTTTGACCTCCGTTTTTAAAAATTTTCCTGAAGAGTGAGCCAGTTGGGGAAGAGCGGGTCCATGTGCTGAGTCCTATCGCATCCTTTGTCGACGTGGATTTGCACTTCTGTTCATTCTCCATCTGTTGGGCGAAGTCACCTTCCTGGCTGCGTATTTTTCCATCAACTATGCAGTATTGTTTTCTATGTTGACGATAATGGACTTGTTTGCTTGGTTGCACCTGATATCCAACAAAGTAGCCAGTCCCTTGTGGTGGGGCCGCAATCTACCCTGTTGGTTGTAACCCCCTGACCACACAGGGACCACTCTCCTGATGCCTGCCTCGTTTACTCCCCACTTATGCCGAGGAGTAGATGCCTGTCACCCAGAGGCATCGGGATTCCTGGCAATGGCCATCCTGCCAGGTGGCCTTTGCTGTGGCTGGGTGGCGCCCGTGGGGAGAGGCCCCTGGTGGGAGTGGATGGCATCAGGGCGGATGACACGCGATGAAGCATAGTATATCATCTCTTGCTGGTGGTGAAACACCAGCAGTTTCTAAGCGTTCACGGGCTCAATTCAACACACAGAAGAAAGATCCCAAATTGCTCCCCTCCGTGGCCACACCAAGGGAGGAATGTTAGGCTAAGGAAGGCAGTGGCTCTTACTTGCCCTGGTACCTTGTATGTTCGAGAGCTGATGGGGAATCTTTCTTGACAATGAAGCTTCAGCTATTTGTTGAGCATTTAGAGGAAAAGTTTGGGGAGGTGGAGGGCTTGTCCAAAATTAGATCTGGGTCAGTCTTGATCAAAACAGCATCCTCTGCCAAGTTATGGGTGTTATTCGCTTGTGATATGCTGGGGGATGTTTGTCACCATCATGCCCCATAAGAGCTTAAATATGATCCAGGGTATCATATTTCACATGGACCTTCTTTTGCAGTCTGACGATGAGCTGCATGCCAATTTAGAGTGCCGAGGTGTGCATTTTGTTCGTGTCCCCCGGGGTCTGAGGGATAATCAGTTTGCCACCAGTGCCTTCATTTTGGCCTTCGAGGGTGATACATTACCTGAGAAGGTCAAGGTGATGGGCTTCCGCTGTGATGTAAAGGCCTATATCCCTCACACATTGTGGTGCTTTAAATGCTGTAAGTTCGGCCATATGTCTTCCCGCTTTACTTCCAGTGTCACATGTCGAGATTGCGGACGCCCATCACATCCCAATACTCCATGTGCCCTGTCTCCTGTCTGTGTCATCTGCGGAGAGCACCATTTGCCTTGCTTGCCTGACGGCAAGATTCTCCAGAAAGAAAGGAAAATCATGGCGTACAAGACCCTGGACCAACTGACCTACACTGAGGCAAGACAAAATTTGAACGCCTACATCCTGTACGTATGACATTGTCTTACGCCACTGCTGCAACAGTTCTTGCCCCATGAGCGCCACCAACCCCCCTCACCTTTCAGAGCCGGAAGACTACACCTGCCGCCCCTCCCCCACTTCATGGTAGGGGGGGGGGGGCACTTCCCTCCCTGTTGCTCTTGCACCACCTACTTCAGGAGAACCACAACCCACTATCATCCCCCCCCTCAACCATTGGGTATATCATCCCCACTCCTGTGCCAGAGTAGCAAGTATTCTTCAGCTCCTCTTGCTAGGAAGGGGTCCCTTGGTTCACTCCTTTTCCAGGTTTCTGCTAGTGGGAAAGATGACACCCGCCACTGACTGAAGAGTCCAAAAGCAGAGCTGGTTGCAGGGCTTCACACTTGTACTCAGTCCCAGAGACTGTGTCAGTCATCCAGGGAAAGCCAAGGAGCAGTGAGAGCAACCCAAAAATGAGATCCCCAACACCAAGGCATTTGCTGTGGCACCCACACCACTGCTACATACAAGCTGTGCGTCTGCAGATGAGGTGGAGATTCTGGCGGCCGCTGAGGACCTAGATCACATCGGACCCTTACACAATGGATATAGACTGCTCAGGAAGTAAGTCGGTGGCGGCAGTTGACCCTGAGGTGTAAACTGCCCATTGAATGTTCCATGCCTTGCCAGCCTCACGATGAAATTATCCTCCAGTGGAATTGTGGCTGTATTTTCCACCACCTGGCTGAGCTATGGCAACTGTTCAGCTTTACACCTGCTTTCTGCATTGCCCTCCAGGAAACCTAGTTCCCGGCAATGAGGACACCTGCCCTCCGCGGCTATAAGGGATCTTACAGGAACCGTAGCGACTATAATTGTGTGTCAGGTGGAGTTTGCATTTATGTCCTACACTCAGTCTGTAGTGACACTGTGCCCCTTTAAACCCCTCTTGAAGCTGTGGCTGTCAGAATAAGGACGATGCAGGAACTAACTGTCTGCAACGTATATCTTCCTCCAGATGGTGCAGTACCCCTGAATGTATTAGCTGCACTGATTGCTCAGCCCTTGCTCAGCCCCCTAAACTTTTCCTACTTTCAGCAGATTTTAATGCGCATAACCCCATGTGGGGTGGTACTGTGCTTACTGGCCGAGGCAGAGATGTCGAAACTTTACTGTCTCAGTTTGACCTCTGCCTGTTAAATACTGGGCTGCCACACATTTCAGTGTGTCCCATGTTAGTTGCTCGGTCATTGATCTATCAGTTTGCAGCCCAGGACTTCTCCTACCCGTCCACTGG
Source organism: Schistocerca gregaria (assembly GCF_023897955.1). Lineage (NCBI taxonomy): Eukaryota > Metazoa > Arthropoda > Insecta > Orthoptera > Acrididae > Schistocerca > Schistocerca gregaria. The sequence continues at coordinate 359,387,377 of NC_064920.1, read as the reverse complement.
AGAGAACGACGACCTGTGTGGTAGTGACCACTTCCCATTTTCCTCACTGTCCCGATGTCAGATCCATGGATGGTGAAACTTTCACCACTGCTGCCACCGTTTAATCTCTCCACACAGCACCATCAGTGTGATAGTTGAGCAGGTGTCTACGACAATCGTTCCTGCAGCAAAAAACACGATCCCTTGCTCTTTAGAAGCACAGTACCACCCCACATGGGGTTATGTGCATTAAAAAGCAAGGCTGTCCCTTGGTGATCGCTGGAAGTCACTGAAGCAAATAATGAGCATAGGTGAGCTCTACACTGGTATAAGTGGCACCATTCCCTGGAGCACCTCATAGCCTGTAAACGGCTCCATGCCCACGTTTGCCAACTTACCAAACGACAGAAGCAGTAGTATTGGGTCAGATATGTCTCAACCATTGGGTGCCATACGTCACTTTCTCAAGTCTGGGCAAAGATCAAATGTGTTTTCAGCTACCAGACCCCAACAGGTGTTCCTGGTGTTAACATAAATGGTGTGTTCTCTACCGACACAAACCTGATTGCTGAGCACTATGCTCGACCCTCCGCATTGGAGAATTACCCCACAGCCTTTCGCACTGTCAAATGGCGGCTGGAAGGGATAGTCCCTCTCGTTCACTGTACACCCCAGTGAATATTATAACACCCCATTTACAGAATTGGAGCTCCTCAGTGCCCTTTCACATTGCCCCGACACAGCTTGTGGGCCAGATCGGATCCACAGTCACATAATGAAACATCTCTCATCTGACTACAAGTGACATCTCCCTAGTCATTTTCAACTGGATCTGGTGCAATGGTGTGTTGCCATCTTAATGGTGGGAGAGCACCATCATTCAGGTGCTCAAATCCAGTAAAAACCCACTTGATGTGGATAGCTATCGGCCCATCAGCCGCACCAACATTCTTTGTAAGCTGCTGGAAAGTACGGGTTTCTGCAGTTGGGTTGGGTTCTAGAGTCACGTGGTCTACTGGCTCCATGTCAGGGCAGCTTCCACCATGGACGCTTTACCACTGATAATCTTGTCTCTCAAGTCTGCCATCTGAACAGCATTTTCCAAATGCTGACACCTGGTTGACAGCTTTTTTTGTTTGCGAAAAGTGATGACACGTCTTGGCAACATCATATCCTTGCCATATTATACGACTGGGGTCACTAAGGCCTGCTCTAGATTTTTATCCAAAGTTTCCTGTTGCTTTGCACTTTCCATGTTCAGGTTGTTGCCCTCCATAGTTCCCCCAGTTCCAGGACAATGGGGTCCTGCAGGACTCTGTATTGAGTGTATCTCTATTTTTAGTGGCCATTAACGATCTAGCGGCAGCTCTCAGGCTGTCCGTTTCACCCTCTGTATGCAGACAACTTTTGCATTTCGTATTGCTCCACCAGTACCGGTGTTGCTAACCGGCGTCTGCAGGGAGCTGTGCTCAAGGCGCAGTCGTGGGCTATAGCTCATGGTTTCAAGTTTTCGGGTGCAAAGTCTTGTGTTATGCACTTCTGTTGGCGTCGCACCATTCGTCTGGAACCAGAGCTATACCTTAATGACGATCCACTCACTGTAGTGGAGACATATTGATTCTTAGGACTGGTTTTCGACACTCGATTGACTGGCTTCCTCACCTTTGTCAGCTTAAGTGGAAGGGCTGGCAGCACATAAACGTTCTCCGCTGACTGAGCAACACCATGTGGGATGTAAATCGCTCTATACTGCTGCAGCTCTACAGAGCTTGACTATGGGAGTGTGGTTTATGGTTTGGCGGCACCTTCAGCGTTGTGTTTACTTGACCCAGTGCACCACTGTGGCATTCACATAGCGACAGGAGCTTTTAGGACAGGTCCAGTGACCAGCGTCTTGGTGGAGGCCAGAATCCCTCGATTGCAGGTTAGGCATGCACAACTGCTGCCCAGCTACGTTGCAGACATTCATGGTTCTCCTGCACTTCCAAATTACTGTCTCCTTTTCCCACCCACGGCTGTTAATCTCCCACATCTGCGACGCAGGTCAGGACTTACAGTTGCAGTTTGTGTCTGATCTCTTCTTTCCAAACTGGAGTTCTTGCCGTTAACACCTATACTTCTTTTCCTGTTTTGTCCATGTTGGTTGTCTTTCTGTCATTCTTCTGGTTCTTCCTTTTTCCTGTTATTGTGCTGTCCCCTTTCTTTTCTTCTTTCCCCTGTGTAATTATTTTACTGGGAAGAAGGGACTGATGACCTCGCAGTTTGGTCCCTTCCTCCCTTCTTCCAGACAAATAAATCAACCAACCAACCAACCAAACTACCTACCTTTCCTCCTCTCCATTTCCCCTGCTTCCCCACAGCCTCCTGAGGCTGTGTGGGGCAGCCTTATACTGCCCCTCCCCAAGTCAGCACTCTTTCTCCACCTGTAAACTGCTATCCCTCCCCCTTGTGTGACCAATTCCTAATTGCTGCCTTCATTCTGTGTAACAGCAGCAGTCTGATTAAAGAAGCCAGATATGGTGATTTTGTGTGTGTGTGTGTGTGTGTGTGTGTGTGTGTGTGTGTGTGTGTGTGTGTGTGTGTGATGTGCCTGCTTAGGCGTGCCTCTCTCTCTCTCTCTCTCTCTCTCTCTCTCTCTGAAATTTGAGATCCTCGCAAGTGTTCAGGTTCAAAGCAGTTCCAGTGCAATGATACAGCCGCCCATTCTTTAATTTGATTTTCCGTGTACTACAGTTTCATTATAGTGCTGGAGCATTTAACTGTTTCATTTCATTCTGCTAGGCTGATATCTTGTTCCCACACAGAGAAAAATCAGAAATATTTCTTTGTGGTAATATTTGTCATAAAGAATATGTTAACTTATGATGTTCTTTGCACTTTAAGGATAGGGAAATATGAAAGAGCTGAAGCACTTGGATGGACTGGATGGAAAAACTCTTCTTTTGAATGCAACCAGAGCTTTCCACGTATAAGTAAGCCGCGTATAATCAGGGACGAGATCAATCTTGACACTCCACTGAAGAAAAAAATGGAGCGCATCAGAGGTATGTGTAGTCTTTCATCATAACTTATTAAGTTTAACACATTATGAAACAATTATTATCTACCTTATGTTTTATCCTTTACATTTCTACTTTTTTCCTTGTTTTTATCCTTAGTAGATATGTTATCTTTTCCACTTTTTGTTTATTATTGTGTCTTGTTGTATTATTAAGATTTATTTTGACTTAGTGATCTGTCTTTTTGTAGTTCCTGTGATGCTGCACATTGTTATTGAGTTTCTTGCACTCATGTTAAAATCACTGAAAATTAGTATAAAATGCTTTTGAATGTAATTGCAATTGAGTATGTTTAAGTGTCGCCTTCCTACTTTCTAGTCTAACACAGAAGGAAGAATTTGTTTCAATGTTTGAGCATGTGAAGTAACACTTCCTGTGGCTTGTCAAAACAATATAAATGGAAATAGCTAATTCAGTGATCAAACTGAATATTAGTTGGAATGTTTCAGTGCTTTAACAGTCTTAAATCTTAGCAAACACAGGTGTCACCTGCAGGGGCCACAGTGACTGCTGTAATTGATGTACAGATAAACCACCAAAGGTCGTGTATGTATTGACATGAGCATCCTCTCCTGTATTCATTGCTCTGGTGGCACATGTTAGAAGTTTGTGATCTCTTATGTTTCATGCTTCACAATACCCCATTTTCTTGCTTTTGTCAGGTGAAGTTATATGGTGTTTATGTTTGTCTGATGAGAAAAAAAGTTAAATAGATTGAGTAAAGGATAACTTGTGGTGATTTTACTGTATATTAATCTCAGTTCTATTACTATAGGTTTACTATTTCCTTCTCCTGCCTTTTAAACTGGCACATTCAGTTGTGTATTGGGAGGTCAGCAATTTGAAAAGTAATGCAAACTACTTTGAAGTTGTTGATAATATCGTGCAACAGGTACTATGTAAAATGTTAATGGCAATTGGATATTTACCTCAGACTTTTATGTCTGGCTTTTCACTTGATTATTTAGCCATTGAGTTTTATACATTTACGATAAACTGTAAACAAGTAACTAATTTTCATACTTTTCAACCACACAAACAGTTATGCTTTTGCTCTTGTTTGACAATCTGCTCAGTAATAAAATAGTTTTTTATATAAAGCCCTTATATGCTCCCACATTAATACTACATACACATTTAACGATCTGGCAGATTGCCGTACATGAATGTAATGTGTGCAGCCCATTGTAAGGAAATTAGGCTGGGCACACAGGCGTTTAGGACAAGCCCCATTTCTAACCTCTGCAAAGAGACTGGCAAGTCATCACAATGTGTGTCAGTGTTTCTCATTGAGTGACAAGTATATAAAATTGTTAAATAACTCGGGTACCTGCATACCACATAGCTGCTCACCCACCCATTGAGTGTGTTTTTATTTATTTTGATTGAAACATGAAATTCTGGAATATTACAATGTAAATGTCAAAACTAAATGTGTCAAAATCGTGGGATATTAAACATTAAACAAAGATGTCAGTATCAGCTGGTGATTTGGTGTGATGTTCCCAAGATTCCATTGCATTGGATGCATCGTATGTTTCTGGTACTCCCACTTCTAATGGGCATCTACAAGTGACAATTGTCTTCCTCTGAAAGTGACGGTCTGTAGATGCCTTGCCTGGGCTCCGCATATTGTGGCAGCTGGGAGTCGGAAGCATGTTGGGGAGAAGTTTGTTCCAACATTAATGCTGTAGCCGGCCACTGTGGCAGAGCGGTTCTAGGTGCTTCAGTCTAGAACCACGTGACCGCTATGGTTGCAGGTTTGAATCCTGCCTCGGGCATGGATGTGCGTGATGTCCTTAGGTTAGTTAGGTTTAAGTTGTTCTAAGTTCTGGGGGAGTGATGTCCTCAGATGTTAAGTCCCATAGTGCTCAGAGCCATTTGAACCATTCTATGCTGTACGTATAGTACATCCATTATCATGTTTACAAGATTTTGTAAAATGCAGTTTCCTGCAGGTCCCGTGACACAGTTTGTCTCCTTGTACTGTGTATCATTTTTACACATGAGGATGGGTTCACCAGTAATTGATTTGTTTTTAGAGAAGCCTGATGTGCTACATGTTTCCTTCCATTCTTATTTTTCCAATGTATTTTTTCTGCCGTCACATACATGGATACATAGTATTATTTTTATTGAGGGATGGAGGGGGGGGGGGGGATGAGGTTGGTTCTTCTGGATGTGTGAAAACTGTATAGGAAGACCGTTGGAGTGTGAATCTTCCTTGTTTGCTGCCAAGATTTGAGTTGGAGTGCGGGCCTTACTTCTGGATTACTGTAAGGATTCTTCTTGAATAAAGTTTGATTTTGGAACTCGTGTTAGAGACTTACTTCATCAGAAAGTATTCCAGCTCTGTGAATGAGCATTTTGAGTTAACTATTTTTGTGTGGTGGATGCTGATCACTTGACCTATGTATATACGGCCTACGTATACATAGGGCGTGCGAGCTATTGTGTGTGTGTGTGTGTGTGTGTGTGTGTGTGTGTGTGTGTGTGTGTGTGTGTGTGTGTGTGTGTGTACACCACTGTTAAAGAAGAATAGCTACACTGGTAGTTTGTTCGCAGTACTATACATTTAACAGAAGATATGTAGATATAAACACATGTTTGATGAGGAAGTCAGTTGTGAATATAAGAAATGACAAATTGAGAGATTGTTAGTCATTTTAGTGAAAAGTGACACCATGTCGATACTGGATACAATGGTTTAGTTGTGAATAGACAGTACTTCCAAATGTGTTGACGTCCATGTAGTTTGATATATGATCATATTTCACTATGACTCAAGTGAGAACAGTGATGAGGTATTTGACCAAGTCTTAATGTAATTGTTTGTAAACGATGAAGTTCTTGGTGATTCATGCAGAGAAACCTTTTACTGGTTATGAGGAATATTATTATTGTGTGCCCTGGTTGAAGTGAATCACTTCTTTGGCCTATTAATTATCCCTATGATTGTTTCACTTCACAATTTTTTGAGAAAAAAGTGTAGTTTCGTATCTTTGTTTTATAATGTTCTAGATCAGCACAATTTTAAGGTCAAGGAGGGTGACTCCATTGGCTGCTCAACTCTCTTCTGTAATCATGATTTGCTTACCAGATATTCCACAACATACAACTCTTGAGTTCTACAGCTTGTCCACAATAAGTTGAAAATTCGTGCTGTTGGGAATGGCAGGAGGTGTGTCATGCACCTGCATTAGGTGGGAGGGAGAGGAGCAGTGAGGGGAAGACTGCATCAGTAATACTTCATCCCTAGGAACAGCTTAATATTGCCAGTTCCCAGAGAAAAATGAATATCTTTCAACTAACACCATTCCATTTCTGGCAGCACCAGCAAAATTGTCAGGCTGTTGTGGACATTCTGTACATAGTTCTGGATGCACTGGAGATGATAATTTGCTACCATAGAAAGAAGTTTCTCAGCTGTTCCCATTTTTAGTACTCTTTGGGCCATCCAATAAATGTACCCAGCAGACTAAACAATAATAGCAAATAATTTAGTGGAGTAGGTTTGTCTCCCAATCATCTGAGAGTCTTGAGGTGACTGTACAATACAATGCAAGAGGCATACAGTTTTGCACAGTAGTAACAAGTGGTCCCAGGTGGAGCAGCTTCTATCTTTCCATTTTGTCTCAGAATTTCCTTTTACTACACTGCCTCTTATCAGTTACTATTTTCTACAAAAACAAATCCCCTGTGATGGACTAAGTTTCTAGTTGTTGAGGGCTGAGGCCTCCCAGTTGTTGACATTAATGTGGTAAATTTTCGTGTTGGCCTTGATTACATCTGTATATCATTTCATCTAACCACCCAAACATCGTTTGACCACTGATAACTCAGAGTAAAACACTTGTTTGTGTTTGCAATTATTGGGCATGCAGACTGCAGTCTATATCTCCTACCCACCTTAGCTGGAATTTTAAAACCATTGCTTCTGCATTGGTTGTATGTGCTCTTCAAGGATGCTGATATTTGTGTGTCTATCTCACCTTATTGTATGCAAAATCCTACTTGGTTGTCAATGATGATATTTTTCCAGCCATTTCACATGCTGCCTGATCAATATCCAGGATTCATATCCATAACGCAGGGATGGAATTACTGATCTGTGTTGCAGCATTGAGAGTGTGGTTGTCAGATACACAGATTGTAGTCTGGCGAAGGATGCTCTATATTTCCATTGGATGAGAGGATGCTGGCCTGTGTGGCCGAGCGATTCTAGGCGCTACAGTGTGGAAGCGTGCGACCGCTACGGTCGTAGGTTCGAATCCTGCCTTGGGCATGGATGTGTGTGGATGTCCTTAGGTTAGTTAGGTTTAAGTAGTTCTAAGTTCTAGGGGACTGATGACCATAGATGTTAAGTCCCATAGTGCTCTTAGCCATTTGAACAATTTGATGAGAGGATGCTGTGAAGGTAAGGAAAGATGTTAACAACTTGAGGACTCACTTGTTGGTGGTGACAATGGAGTTTCTTTGTCCTCCCTGAGGTGGGGGTTGGTGAAGGACTTGTGTTTTGCTGGTATTGAGACCTATCTTTTTATATGCTGCGGAGGAGCCATTCAGGAGTAATACTAGTTTTTCTTTGCACTGAGCTGCAACTGCATCATCATCAGCATACTATAATTGAAATAATGCTGCTGAACATGTTAAGAGTTCTTGCTTTTAGATGACTCAAATTAAAGGTTTCCAATCCATTCCGGAGGAAGTTCGTCTTTGACTAACTGCATGATAGCTGCGACATGGAAGGAAAATAACATGGGGCAATCATACATCGTTGTTTAGCACCGGTATTGTTATGGAATGGCTCACCAACAAGGTCATTACCAGTGACAGTTGCTGTCATATCTGTGCAGAGCAATTTCAAGATGGCAATAGATTTCTGTGGGAAACCATAAAGAGCTAAAATCTTAGATAGAGCTTTCTAGTTTACAGAATCAAATGCATTATTAAGTTCAATAAAGGCAATGTCAAGAGGTCTATTTTTTCCTGTCTTTTTCTTGAAGCTGTGAATATCATGTGTGATCCTCTAGAAGGTCTGAAGCCGCACTGGTTCTCTGGTAGTAATTCCTCCAATAAGGGCATAACACAGTTAGGGTAATTAGCTTTCCCAAAGTAGGCAGCAACAATATTCCCCAGTACTTATTGCAGTCTGATGATCACATTTCATAAATGTGGAAACAACCAAACTATTTCTGAAATCAAGAGGCATTTCTTCAGTGTTTCAGATTTTAACAATCAGTTCGTGTCCCTCATCACCTTTTTTTGAGAGCTTTTGTCAGGACCAGTGGCCTTATGTTGCTTTGATATGCTTTGCTTTGCTTAACTTGATTAGTATTGTGGAGAGCCAAGTTGTTCTTGATGGGTGTTTGTTCTTTCATGTCCTGCACTTTTTCATCAATAACCAATTCGTGATTCAGATGTTCAAAATGTTCCTTCCACCTATTCGTGATGGAGCGTTGATCTTTTAGACGTGTACGCTTGTCATTGGACCAGGGGTGGTTGAACCATAAATTGGTTTTGTTGCTTGGAAGAACTGTCCCATATCTTTGTCTGCAAGATATCGCAGCCCTCATTGTCCGCTATGTATCCTTCAGTGCGTGGGTAGTTCTTTGTACTTTTACCTTGGCAGGAGGAAAGGCTGGAGTTCATGTAATTTTCAGTGCTTCAATTTCTTCCTCATTTTCATCAAATCATTCCTAATGTTTCCTAGCCTCGTGCCCAAATGTTTCTTTTTAGGCGCTCAGGAAAGTGGCCTTAAAGTTCTCTCATTGTTGTGTTACATCATAATGGCATTACGTAGACAGTGTCTGATGTTTTGTAAGGCATATTCTGACTTGCCAAACATTTCAGTATCTAATGTGTTTCTACAGTTCTTTTGTTTCCTCCAGTAAGCAGATAGTGACAAGTACGTGATGGATCTCATAAGTTGATGTGATGCGTCCAACAATAGTCGGCTCCTGTCATCACTTTAGCAATGAAAACGTTCTGTAGATCGTTCTTGCAGACAATTACTCATAATGAGATGCCAGTGCTTCAATCTAGGTTGCTGCCATGGTACTTTGAAGTGATCCTCTTGATAAAAGCTGGTTTGGCAACTGTTAATTCACATTCAGTACATTTTGGGAGGATACTAAAACCATTGGAGTTTTCCCTGCCAATTCCCTCCATACCACTGACACCACTACGCACATTGTGTTCTGTACCCCCCTACCCCCTTTTTTTTTTATACATTTGGTAGGATGTCATCCATATCTGATAGTTTATGATTAGCTTTTTCGTCAGTATGTTGGCCCACTTGCCAGTTGTCTCAATGTTCCCTGAACTAAGCTTCTCAAGATATACCCTTGATGAAGGTTGTGATATACCTCATGTTGCCCAAGCTACACAATTCTTACACATTCTAGTAATGTGAGACGCTGAGCCATTGCATTTTTCATGCATACAGGAGCTGCCCAGTCGTAAGGATCCTGTCCCCGCCATGCCCTTGCATGCTCCCACAAACAACCTTACACCTTCCCCCCATCACTACCTTGCTATCCCTCCCCTTTCCTACCATAGCCACCTCCTTACTCCCACCACCCACAGATTGCTTTTCTCATCAGCTGCAGTTGTTGTGCACAGTCCAGCCTCAGTGGCCAGAGACAGTGTTCATTTGTGTGACTTGTGCTTGTATGAATGTGTGTGTGTGTGTGTGTGTGTGTGTGTGTGTGTGTTTTTTTTTTTACTTTTTTTTTTTTTTTTACTTCAGAAGAAGGCTCCTTCGGCCGAATGCTTAAATGTGCCTGTCTGTGGCTCAGCATCTTCACTATATGGTGAATAATATTGTTCTAATTGTAATTTACTTGCGAATATGTGTTATGTTAGTGGGCATTAATCATACACTTCTGTAATTAGCAAGTGTTCATTCTTTTCTTGTATCCATGGTCATCTTTCTCACGTTTCACTGCCTGTCCTTGGAGAATAAACACCTTTTCAGAACAATGGCCTGGGACAGTGGCATCATAAACATCAGTTCTATTATAAATTTCATATATCTAACATTATTATCTGCCTGCAAATCATGTCTTACAGTTAACTCTATTTGACATGGTATTTCTGATACTCTGTCATTTGGGTGTGTTCTTCCCCATATTGAAAAATTATAGTGCAACTGGTCCCTCTCGTCAGAAACGGAAAAATTGAACAGTTCATTGTGTAAAGCATGTAAAAATAAAGTGATAAACGGAATGCTTTGTGTTAAGTGTAACTACTGGTGGCACGAAAAGTGTGCCAAAATTAACTTAAAATACGTCAGTGATTTAATTTTTTAATTTTTATTTTTTATTATGGACGTACCTTGGCTGTTTACATTTCAAGATACTTCAAAATGATATTGGAATGTTGAAAAGGAAAATCTCAATTTTAAAACAAGAAAACGATAAACTATTATAAGAAAGAGTTCCATGTGTAAGAAAGCTGTGGAACAAGGACAAATAACATTGTGTTAATCCGTGTGAAGACATCATCAGAAAGCCAGTAAACAACAAAACTATGACTCCAGCTAAAGAAAACAATAGATTAGCCAGAGAGAAACAGTCCAGTGCATGTGAAAGCTGGAAAATGGAAACAAAACAATACCATGGAAACTTGTGCACATGTGTAATCAGTATTAACGATCGAACTTTACGTCTCATATCAGATGTGCCCTGCAATGTACAGATAACCTCAGTAAGCCAAAATTCAGTACATAAATGGAAATGGAAGTCTGTAACATATACTAAAAGGAAAGGCAGTGGCTCAAGTGTACAAAGAAATGAAAATGAATTCCTATTGATAGGTGATTTGTTACTGAAAAATGTCTCTGTTCAATGACGCAAAATTGATTTGAGACCTGGAATCGGAACACAACTAAAAAGCTATCTAAAAGAATATGGAAAACTCAAAACAACATACTGCAAAAAATGAACTTACGCACAACTATAGTGGTGTGTTAATACATGCCGGGACAAATTCGATAAAAATTAACAGTGAACAAGAAACTTGATTCGTTCAGCCAGAAGTGTCTATCCAGGTTCCTGGCTCATAATCAGTGGAATAATAGAAAGAAGATCTGTATGTGATAAATATGCCTGCAAAATAAACTGTGCCAGAAAAGAAAAGTGTGATAGACTTGGAGCATTGATCATAGATCCAAATAAATTCCTAAATGAAAACTGCCTGGGAAAGGATGAGGTAACTTAAATAGATTGGGGTCTCTGACATTAAGCAGGATGTTTACAGACAGTTGCAAAATAATAATAATAATAATAATAATAATAATAATAATAATAATAATAAACAAGGGAAAATAAAATGGCTTGATGGGTGTGAAAAAGTGGATAAACCAACAAAAAAATAGAAGTATGAGTATCATCTAAAAAACGAGGGAGAGCAGAGTATAGACCTGGATATTGGTATTGAGTGACTTCATCATAGAATAAATTTGACTTACTGTGTTTAGGTAAACATCGGGCCACTGAAGATGAAATTTCAATAGCAATCTATGTTGTTAGCTCAGTCAAACCATTGGTAACTTAGATCCATCGAACCATTGGTAACTTAGATCTATATTGTTTATGTGAATAACTGAGTTTTGAAGCCACTGGTATAGTCATAAGTGGTATGCAACAAATAGCATCATTGTACAGGTCTCCCAGTGATATTAGCAGTGTATTCTTAGAAAAATTGGACATTCTTTTATGTGAACCCAATGAGAACGGATTTACCAACTATGATATTATAACAGGTAATGGTCTTACTTCTGATTGACATGTCAACTGATAAGCGCAGTGTTCGTGATTTGAAAAACCTATTACGACAGTTCAGTCTACTGTGTGTGAACTTTAAACCTACTAGGGAACAAACATGCTTAGACAATGTATTTGGTAACTTTAAATGTGCCCAAGCTCAATGTGATGTAACAATGTTTCTCTTTTCTTACCAGAAATCAGTGTCCTTAATATATGCTAACAGGATCAGCTCAATCGTAATGGTGACATGGCCAATTCAAAAATGGTGATCACTAGGCCAATGACCAATGGAAAAATTGACATGTTCAGGAAAACCAGTGCAGACAGAGATTAGTTCTACCAGAGAGATGATGGTAATCCTTGTTTATCAAATGATGAGTCTGCCAAGATAAATTTTGAATGTTTAACTCATTTTTGCAAATATTTAATGACAGTGTTTCCATTAGAAAATGTAAAGTAACAGATACAGGTTATAAAAAGGCAGTGTCAAAAAAGAAAAATTCATAGTACACTACAAATGCTGTCTGATATGATATCTTGTGATGATGCTTTTAGATATATACAGTAATACTAAGTCTGAAACTATAAAATCTTTGTATGTAAGACAGAGAAAAGACTGTAAAAAAAACAGTTTTTGATATGAAAAATTGACACAATGCCCGGTACATTGAGACTTTTAACAATAAATGCAGACCTGCTTGGAAGCTCATAAAAAGTGTTGCCAAAGAGTCACATAAGGTCAAAATGAATCTCTCCGCAAGAGTTTAATGATTATTTTATTAAATCTGTGAAGGAAGTACATAATGGCATCAGTAAACCTGATAAAAGTCCATCAGAACTCTTAGAAAAGAAATATATTATGGGACACTGTGCAATAATATTCTCATTTTCTCTGAGGTTACACCTAGTATTGTATTTAAAAAAGTAAGGAACTTTAAGTCATCAGATAGTGCTGATATTTATGACATGTCTTCCAATTTGCTGCAGAAAGTCATTGATTCCATTGTTTATCCCCCCGAGTCACTGCATAAATAAATGTTTACCAGAGGGATACTTTCCAGAAGAGCTAAAATTATGTAGGGTGTTTCCTGTGTATAAAAAGGGTGACTGACAGCCCTCCACGTTTCAGACCAGTATCGGTAGTTCGTCGTGGCCAAAATAATAGAATACATCATTTACCTTCAGTTATCTGCTCATTTTGAAACACTTGGCATATTTAATGTTGCACAATATGTATTTAGAAAAAAATCAGTAGTAAATGCAATAGACCCTCTAATTAAATATGTCCTTAAAGTGTTTGAGGAGAAGGGATTTGCTCAGGCCATTTTCTGTGACCTGAGTAAAGCCTTTTTGTGTGTAGGACATGACACACTTCTACGGAAACTCCATTTTTATGCCATCACAGATAAAGTCTAAAACTACTAAAGTCTTATCTCCAAAAGTGTAGGCAAGTTGTGCGCACTGACAAAAAAGTCAACTGAGAAACCAAATTAAAGTGGGAGTTCTGCAGGGATCTTTGAGACCATTTTTGTTTTTTATAATGATCAATGACCTACCCTCCTTCATAAGTTCCAACACAGTGCTATTTGCAGATAACACTACTTTCCTAAACTGTAAAATCAATCTAAATAAGTTAAAAGATTCTGTTGAAAATACACTTGCCCAAGCAACATATTGGTTCAGGTCAGATGAATTTGTCCTTAATGAGAACAAAACCAAAAAAAATGGTATTTGGTCTAAAGGACAGAAGTTCTTTTAATGATCCCTGTTATATAAAGTTCTTGGGGGTATACTTAGATGACAAATTGTCCTGAGAACAACACATAAAATGCAACTGTTAAATTATCCAGAGTAAATTACTTAAGATGTCTTATGAAATGTGTACCAACATTTTACATTAAAACATCCTATTTTGCATTTTTTCAAAGTATTATGTCATATGGGCGTACTCTGTGGGGAAACTTGAGCCATGTTCAAAATATATTACTTCTGCAGAAGAAAGCAGTCAGTCATGTTCTCAGCATAAAACACACTGTAAGCCCTTGTTCCGTGAATGTGAAATAATTACTGTTAAATATGTATATACACCAAATTTTAACATATACAAAAAAGAATCCACATGAAATAAAACAAAAATAATATTCATGGTCCCAACACAAGAAAAAATAACTCCATACATATACCAACAAAGAGATAGAGGGGCTGACCTAGCTCAGTACAGCCGATAGATACACGAAACAGAACAGAAAATTTACATTCCTGCTTTCGGAACTTTGTTCCCTTGTCAGGGAGGAGAGAAGGGAAAGTGGATTCAGTTACTCACAACCCAGGCTATGAAGCAACAGGGGAAAGGTAAACAGGGAGGGTATAGTCTGTCTGTAAACTAAAGGGCGAGCACCGCGTTTGGTGGGGGAAGTGGCCATTCCCGGAAGAACACTGCCACTGGCCTACAGGGGCACCCAAAATCTGTTGCTCGTTACCTGTGTAGTGGTGTAGATCGGCATGCAGTGATATACGTCGTTTCTGTTCGTGGGATTTTAGTTGCCAGTGTCAGTTAACTTTGTATACTTACTGATATACTTAGATATCTGGAAGTGATGGGTAATCGCTTAGCATTGTAAGAAAATGTGCAGAATACGAAGAAGAGATGGTATTTGCAGAGTAACAAGCGTTCGATCATCTCTAATGTTAGTACAGCGTATGGTAAAGAGGCGACGCAAAAAGAACTGTTGACTAATATTACTACTCCCAACCAAACGGCTGCAATTCAGGCAAACGTCAGCCGCGTCCAATAGGATGCATAAAGAAGAAACGCGGAAATAAGCCGCATGGTTTACTGGAATCCCTACGAAGGAAATTAATAATTTTGTGAGGAAACCCATCACTATAGACAGTTTCAAAATCACGTAAAATCTTTGATGCTGATGGAACACTAAATCTCTGTCTCGGTCGCTATTCACCCGATTCTAAGACACATTGCTTAAAACGTGTGCGCAATAACTATTGTAAACAATGCTGAAATTTCCTTCGAAACACATACCTTGCTTCTGGACTTCCAAACAGAAAGCTTGACATGCGAGGTGTGCTTATATATTAACTTCTATTTTTTGGTAAGAACTTTATTTGTTAGTATACAGCAATGTTATACTCTTCAAAATATTCCCCATTACATACTACACACTTATGCCAGTGCTTTTTCTAAATCGCGAAACACTTTAGGTACTGTTTCTTCGGGATAGTTTATAGGTCTTCTAACTGCACATTTTTAATCTCATCCATTCTTGTAAAACTGCTGCCCTTTTAGACCCACTTTGAAATGTTTATACCACTTGTATGCCCATGGTTTACTCATAACAAGTTCACCAAAAGCAAAATTCAACATTTCTAAAAATTTCATACATTTTATTCCATTCTTACAACAAAATTTGATACAGATTCTCTAATCTATTTTTATACAAAACAAATAATCGTTGATGCTACCAAAACACATGTAATCTTTTTGACAACTGAGTAAATAGCCAATATGCATAACATTGTACACATACTTTAGAGCCATGTTCATGAAGACAGTGACAAAAAAGTAGTGCAAATCGGAATAACACACAGAATTATAAATTTCTGCTCACTTTTTAAACACTTCATGTTGCAAGAATTGTTAAGTTTCAATACAGTCCTTCAAAGAAAACTTCTACCTTTCAGTAGAAACACAAAGTAAGAACAAGCCTTAAATTATACAGATTGATTGAATTATGTGCGGTTCGTTCTACGAATAGCAGTAGAGGAACATATAGCATATTCACATGAACAGGCATTCGGTTCTATGTTTGTAGTAGAATCCTGACTTCTTATTTTAATATTATTTACTCTATTGTTGTATTTCGAAAGAATCTGTCATCTTTTGTATTCCTTATGGTCTTAATGCATTTGTCTAAAAATAAATGCAGACGAGACGTATCTGTGTAAGGCGTCGCCACAGATTTAAAGCGCGTGCCACGGCAGAGCCGGTACCATGTTGTGAAACAGCCTGTAGAAGTGCCCTGTGACGTAGCTGGGTTGGCAGAGTGGGGACTTGCTCGCTCGCTCTCCAGTTTACCGACAGACCATAGCAAAGATGGAGGCATGCCTGAATCCACTTTCCCTTCTTCCCCTTTTTGCCCCTCTCTCCTGCCTGACGAAGGAACAAAGTTCCGAAAGCAGGAACGTAAATTTTCTGTTCTGTTTTGTGTATCTATCGGCTGTACTGAGCTGAGGTAAGTACTCGCCAGCCCCTCTATCTCTTTGTTAGTATTTGTTTCACATCTTTTTGAGATTTTCCATTAATCATTTAACTCCATACATATGTCACACCATAGATTATCAAAGTCAATAGCTATGAGCTTGTGGGCCATACACTGGGTAATAAGCTTCCGCAGATGGTACAAGACCTCCCAGAGTGTGAATTTAGGAAAACATTAAATAAGTGACTTGTTGCCAACCCCTTCTGTGAATTAAAAGATTTTTTTTAGTGCAACCTGGAACTGTAAATTAACGACAGATATGGCCATACGATTCTATTTGCTAATGTAATGATTATGTTATATACATAAAAATTGTCTATCGTTGAAAAGGCCTAATGACAATAAAATTATCTTACCTTGTGCTGAGGAGGAGGTTGGGAAACTGAGTTTTGTTACACATATAGGCCTAGCTGCTACAAGTTTATATGCCAACTAGCTCTGCAGATGGAGAGATTGAAGAAATGTATGATAAGATAAAAGAAATTTTTCAGGTTGTTACGGAAGACAAAAATTTAATAGTGATTGGTGACTGTAATTATATTGTAGGGAAAGCATGAGAACAGAGAATTGTAGGTAAGTGTGGAGTAGGGGGAAAGGAATAAAAGGGAAGCTGAGTGGTAGAATTCTGCACAGAGTGGAATTTAATTATTGCTGACACCTGGTTTAAGAATCGTAAAAGAAGGTTGTACATGTGGAACAGACCTGGAGACATGAGAAAGTTTCAGATAAATTATACAGTATAATTGTAAGACAGATATTGTGTATCCAGATTTTAAATTGTAAGACATTTCCAGGGGCATATGTGGATTCTGACCACAATTTAATGGTTATGACCTGGAGGTTAAAACCGAAGGAATTGTAAAGAAGCAGGAAATTAAGGAGATGGGACATGGATAAATTGAAAGAACCAGATGTTGAGAGTTTGGGGGAGCATTAGGCCATGATTTGCAACAACAGGAGAAAGTAATACACACAGTAGATTATGAATGGATACCTTTAAGAAGTGAAATAGTGAAGGCAGCAGAGGAGTACATAGGTAAAAAAAACGAGGCAAAGTGAAAATCCTTGGATAGCACAGGAGAGGGAGAATTTAATTGAAGACAGGAGAAAATATTACAATGGAGTAAATCAGGCAAAAAAAGTCTAAACAAATAAGATTGTTGGAAAGTGTAAAATAAATAAGCAGGAATGGTTAGAGGACAAATGTAAGGATTTAGGAGCATGTATCACTAGGAGAAAGATAGGTACCATTTACTGGAAAATCAAAGGGGCCTTTAGAGAAAAGAAAAGCAGCTGTATGAAAATCGAGCTCGGATGGAAAATCATTCCTATGCAAAGAAGGGAAAGGTGGAAGTAGCATATAACGGGTCTGTGCAAGAAAGATAAGCTTGCAGGTAATGTTATAGATACAGAATAGGATGTAGATTAAGATGAGATGGGAGACATGATACTGTGACAATTGTTTGACAAAGCACTAAAAGACCTAAGTTGAAACAAGGTCCTGGGGGTGGACAGAATTCTGTCAGAACTTCTGATACCCTTGACAGAACTAGCCCATCTGGTGTGCAAGACATATGAGAGAGGCAAAATACCCTCAGACATTCAAGAATAATTTATTATTCCAGTTCCAAAGCAAGCAATTGCAGACAGGTGTAAGTATTACTGAAATATCAGTTTAATAAGTCGTGGTTGCAAAAATTAACACGAATTTTTTTTACAGAAGAATGGAAAAGCTGCTAGAAGCAGACCTTGGGGAAGATCAGTTTGGATTCCAAAGAAATGTAGGAACATGTGAGGCAATACTGACCCTAAAGCTTCTCTTAGAATATAGGTTAAGGAAAGACAAATCTAAATTTATAGATTTTGTAGGCTGAGAGAAAGCTTTTGATATTGTTGACTGGAAAGCTATCTTTCAAACTCTGAAGGTGGCAGGGGTAAAGCACAGGAAGCAAAAGGCTATGTATAACTTTTACAGATACCAGATGACAGTTAGGAGTTGAGGGGCATGAAAGGGAAGCAGTGGTAGTGAAGGGAGTGAGACAATATTTTAACCTATCCCCGATGTTATTCAATCTGTACATTGAGTAAGCAGTAAAGGAAACCATAGAAAAATTTGGAGTAGGAATTAAAGTTCAGGGAGAAGAAATAAAAACTTTTATGCTTGCCAATGGCTGATGCCATTGTAATTCTGTCACAGCAGAGGATCTGGAAGAGCAGTTGAACAGAATGGACAGTGTCTTGAAAGGATGATATAAGATAAACATCAACGAAAGCAAAACAGGGATAGTCGAATATAGTCTAATTAAATCAGGCAATACTGAGGCAATTAGATTAGAAAGTGACACTTAAAATAGATAAGTTTTCCTATTTGGATGGCAAAATAGCTGATGATGGCCGAATGGCAAGAAAAGCATTTCTAAAGAAGGTAAATTTGTTAACATCAAATATAGATTTAAGTATTAGGAAGTAATTTCTGATGGCATTTGTCTGGAGTTTAGCCATGTACGGAAGTGAAATGTGGACTACAAAAAGTTTAGACAAGAAGAGACTATAAGCTTTTGAAATGTGGTGCTAGAGAAGAGTGCTGATCGGTAGATCAAGTAACTGATGTGGCGGTACTGAACAGAATTGGAGAGAAAAGAAATTTATGCCACAATGTGCCTAGAAGCAGCTATAGGTTAACATGAATTAACATGACACATTGTTACATCAAGGGATCACCAATTTAGTACTGGAGAGAAGTGGGGGAGGGGGAGGGGTAAAAATCCTAAAAAGGGACCAAGAGATGAATAAAGTAAGCAGATTCAGAAGGTTGTAGGCTGCAAGACTTATTCAAAGATGAAGAGGCTTGCACAGGATAGAGTAGCATGGAGAGATGCATGAAACTAGTTGTCGGACTGAAGATCGCAATAACAACAGCTGCCATAATTTACTTAGAACATATAACAATAAATTAACTTGGATTTAAAATCCTCCAGTCCCTCCCTTGGGAAAACATTCTTCATACAGATCATACACATGTAATTACATTACTTTTCCTATGTGGTAATGCAGAGTAAGATGGTTGATATGGAAAATAACCATTATGTGTAATCCAGCCCAGGCGTGTTCAGGGGGTGGCTACAAGAGCACAAGTGCTCACACTTGTTCGTGCCATGAGTCGTGAGGGCTCTTGATAAAATGTGGCTGTTGGACATCAGACATTGAGCACTTGCTGGCACCTGGAGATTTCTGCAGTTCTTGTTCCGTCACGTCTCCACGCATTGACTTTGGATTATGGTCTGAAGATGGTTCGCCTTTGGACTGAAACTGGACCCCAACAAATGTGATTTGTATGACGTGGACTGTTTTCGTAAATTCGATTGTGAAATTGATCGATGTTTTCCCAAAATGTTTTCGAAAATATGTTATATATGTCGATGTCAATTTATACTTGTGGGTCATTCCACGTCAAATCAACAAATGAAACCATTGTTTTCAACCTTACCCTCTTGGATTTAAATGAAATTAAGTATGCCTATAGTACTACAAATTAATTTCTTCACATTTTTCTGATAAAAACATACCGAGTAATGAACTTTCAAAAATTGAAAAAATGACACGTTTCAGAGTTAATCACATAATTTCACTACAGCTGCCTCACAACAAAAGAATGTGTAGGTCACTTTCAACAATAGGTGAAAATTGCTGACAATATTAACCAGAGATAAAATACTGAATAGATTGCAGATAGTAACACCAAAGAATCATTTTATATTTAATCTGTAAAATGAGAGATGGCTTCCTTTTTTTCTTTTTTCCTGTGGTTTTACAGCTATTAATAAATAGTTAGCAGTAAAGTTTAATAAGCAGTTATTCCTTTCAAAAGTACAATTTGTGGACCATGTAACAAAATGTAACACTGTAATATTTTCATGTGTAGCAAAATAATAGAAATTCACCTATCTGACTGTGATTTTGGAGAATCGTGGTAAACATAAAATTGCTTTTGATAGTGATCCCATGCTCATCCCAAGTAGAAACTATCTGAATATGTAGATGTAAAGTGTATCTTTCACATATATTTTTTTCAGAATTTAAAAAATTTAGTTTTTCAAAATTTGATAAATTCAACAAAGTTGTTTTTATAAACAGTGTGTGTGTGTGTGTGTGTGTGTGTGTGTGTGTGTGTGTGTGTGTGTGTGTGTTAAACTAATGATGTTTGGTGTCATATAAAAGCTCTTTAAAAGAGCATTCCAATGAAGTAAATTTTATTGCTCTAGCTTAATTAGAACAGGAGTTATAAAGAAAACAACATTGTTCCGCGAGTCAAAAATTTGTCACTTTTCAATTGTTGAAGGTCAATTACTTTGTAACCTTTTTTGTCAGAAAAATGTGAAAAAATTAATTTTGTCATGATTTATGAATAATATATGCATACTTAATTTAAAAAAAATCTGAGTGTCAGGTTGTAGCGCTTGTTGATTTGACATGGAATTAGCCTTGCCCGAAAACTATGAATTGAAACTTTGTCCACAAACAATATTCATCATAAGGCTGCATCATTTGTGACAAATATCGTGTTTCATACTAGCTGCCCCATGTTTTTTGCCTCACCAATTAAAAGAAATGTAAGTTTCATTTTATTGTTACTTTTTGTCTGTGCAAAGAGCTTAGGAAAGAAATGTGCCACAAAAACTATCAATTAGCCACCAAGAAATGATCAATCTTGGCAGAACTATTAGTTTCCATAGAATATACGTGTTGACACTGCCTTGTCCCTATTTCCATCCCATCCTCTTCGCCTTCCATTACTCGCCATGAGTTTGCCAGTTTCTAACTGCCGAGACATGATTGTGAGCCAGCTCGCAAATCGGTGAACAGGCATGATATAGCCTGCCTCCATTCCTGTATGAACTGTGATGTAAAACTGAATTTCAATTTGTAAATAGTTTTATTATCTTATTCTTAGTAGTTTTTAAATTAAAGATACAGACTCACTGATGCCTATCTCTTATGACAGGAGATGGACTGAACACGTGCAGCTTCTCAGCTGGGAGATGCCGTGGATCATTTTCAATGAGCCGTTTTCCAGAGTCAAGTGGAGCAAAGCTGGCCCAACCTGTCAGTGATGCTGCGTGCAACACACGACCTTTGCAAGGCATAAGTGATTCAGCATGGTCATTTAGCAGTAGCTTCATCAGTGCTGTAGGAGGTGTTAGCACTAGTTATCCCATTGCACCCATGAATCCAAATAAAGCTGTTTTCACAATCGACATGAAAACATCACAGGTAAAAAAAAGAATTGTATAATAAGGAAACATTTTCAAAGTATAATTCTACCTGGTATGCCTTTCATAATTCTTAGTCACAGGGGGATTAAAATGTTGTTTTCTTAAGTTGTGCACTTGCACAAGTTTGCATCTGAACGGATGAGAAAGCTATTTTGACTAAATGTTGTAGTTTTCAGTTCTGATGGAGCAGCATTGTTTAAATGATTGTAGATGTAGATTTAAAATGACATAGATTGCATTCAATAATCAATACAATTATTGTGCATGCATTTTGTGACTGTTCTAGATTCTGCAAAAGTGGTAAATGACTTTGCCTGTGAATGCTGAATGGAAGTAATAGTTACAGTATAGTTTGTGATTTAGACTTTTCATGTTTTCCTCAAGTGATGAGATAGTTGTATTTCTGTATGCTATTTCAACACAACTTATGTACACCCAGATAGTCAACATGTTTCCCACACTGGCAATATTTTTGTGCCAGACCCACTTGTCAACTTACAAAAAATGCCCTTTACTTATTTTAAATTAATTTTTTTGTGTTTGTAATGTAGTTTGTTAACAAAACAAATTGTATCTGAAAAATGAATTTAATTGAATTAAAACGGATAATTATCCAAAACAAATTGAGATTATTAAGTAATTACAGTTGGCTATTTAGAATGCAATTTAGATGCACAGAATTTTTTCTACAGTCAGAATTGTCATAACATCACGAGTCTCATTAATGTGTGTGTTTTAGTGTCTCTAGTTCACATGTGATCTTAATTAGGGAGTTTATTATGGGTGTCTTCTTCTTGTTTGCAACAGTTAGACATTCTGTAAATAATTCAGAATGGAGTCAGTCACACAAGTGCTTGTAACTCTAGTGAATACCTATTGATTGCAGTAAAAATAAAGTTTTGTCATAATTTATTGACATTTCTTCCAGGTTTTCAGGAAGTTAGAGATTCTTTTATTTTCTGCTTTCACTAGTTGTTTCAACCCGAGATAAGAGGACATGTATGTTTGTGAAAAGGAAACAGGAAAAAGTTTAGTGTAGTATTGTGCTCTTAGCCAACTTTGTTCAGTAACAATATTATCTAATTTCTTTGGCAGCAATGGTGGTAGTTGCAGAGACAGTAAAATTTGCATCTCCTGTGGAGTCAAATGCATAAAGATAGAAGTCTCTCAGGAAATCAATCGTGTAAGTGGTGAATTTTGCTATGCCTTACACAGCTGGTTTCCTGGGATACTTTTATCAGGGTCACCTTGGAGGTCATAACCTAGCAGTACATGGTATGTATATGGTAGCAATGTCAGAAGCCCATTCAGCTGGATATTCTTGTTCTAACACATACTTTTTCCAGAAGTCGGTGAATAGATTTCCAAAGTAATCAACACATTTAAAACAGTTTCTAAGATCTAATATAATTGGATAGATAAACAAAATTTACCCACCAACTGGCAACAGAAGAAAACACACACAGAAGGTATGGAAATTTCATAACTTTTGGGTGTGTTTTCTCCTGTAGTTGTTTCGTAAGCAGTTTTTTTTTTGTGTGTCCAGTTATAAAAAGAAAGATTATTTTTGTTGATATGTTAGTTTCTAAGGATTGACGTTTATTGTGTTCCCCAAATATATATTTGTTGGATAAGCCATATAAGAATGAACACAGTTCTGTTAAACTGAAACATTAAAAACCAGTTGGTAGTGAATTTGTTCTCATTTATTTTTCCTCTAAAAATGCCTTAGCAGAAATTAAAATGATTATTGTGTAGATTACTTCCTCTGTCTGCATTCACTTGATGAAGACAATATATTTTCCATTTTATTTTCAGATTCTTGTTGTAAATGGTGTTGCTTGCAATCTTCTGGGATATAATCCTGATGAACTGTGTCAGGTTAAATTAACACAGCTCTTGTGTGGGCGACACAAAAATCACGTCACTGCATTAGCAGAGGAACAGCTGGAGTTGAAGGACGGGAATATGGTGTTTTTGAGTGGGAAAGTTGTGAGTTAGTTTTTTCTTTTCTTTTAATGGAAACAATTTGTTTTGGTCTTTTTGTTGGTGTTGTGAAATTTTCAATTTTAGTTGCTATGTAACTTTTCATTTCTTTAGGTTGAAATGGTGACGAAGGATGAGAGAATTGTGCCAGTATCATTGTGGCTGAGGAAACTAGAAACTGATGCTAGATGCCTGGCTGTAGCTGAACCTGTAGAAAGGAGAGTAGCAAATGTAAGTTGCCTTCTATGCATATTATAAATTAAAGTTCTCTGGTCCATTTTTCTGCCTGTACGCGAAGACTAATCTCAGGATATACTGTTGGGATTTTGACGCAGTTTTCAATAATAGATAAACAAGGTAACGAGGAAGGTTTGTATATATAATTTATCATCACTCTACCAGACAGGCGGTCCAGCCATTGATAATTAGTGTTTCTGTGCAAAGCTAGAGAGGATTGCTACTTAAATAATTTTATAGCTACTACAGATTTCATGATATACACTGATGCATATGATTGCTGCCTGTATTTCTTCCTGTCTCTGGATGCCCCACACATTGAAAACTTGGCATGATGCACCACAACTAAAAGAAGATGGTTTCAGTGTGTGTGTGTGTGTGTGTGTGTGTGTGTGTGTGTGTGTGTGTGTGGACAAAGGCCATTTGCTGAAAGCTTTAAGTGTGAAAATGTTTTTGTTGTGCCTATCTGTGACTCAGCGACTCCACTAAATGGTGAGTGGCAGCATTCTTTCTCATAATATTGTTACAGTCCATTCTGGATTTTCCATTGTTTGAAAGAGAGAGTAAATATTTTCAGTGGATGATTGGATCCAGGACGCAGCCTGTACCTTGGTGGACTGATGAGTGACGCTCAGCAGTCAGGGATAAATGCGCAGCTCTTCAGCTATTTGAGTACTGTCCAACAGCAGACAACATCCCAGCTTTTCAGGTCAATAGAGCCGAGGCTTGATGTGAAATTAAGGAGAGTAGGAACAGGTCATGGAAAGCCCCATTCCACTTGTTCCATAGCAGTATGAAGACATTAGGACGACCTTCGGTAAACGCATCATTTACCAATAGCAACAGTGCTGAATCAAGGGTGGCTTCAAACAACACGCAGAGACATGACTTAGGCGATGGCAGAGCATTTTGCAAAAACTACTGCCAATGTCAGCCAGGATCTGGTGTTTCGCCACTATTGTGTTACTGTAGAGAGAGGCAAATTGCACTTCAGATCCAACAGTACTGAGTCCTACAACTGCTCTTTCCCCATTTGGGAGCTGGAATCAGCACTGTATAAGACTCATGACATTACATCCGGTCATGACCAAATCTGGTACTGCATGCTTCAACATTTGCCTATAGTATCAAATGAAAACCTACTCGAATGTTTAAATTTCATGTGATAGACAGGTCACTTTCCCAACTTTTGGAGAGAGACAATTATGATAGTTCTCCTTAAACCACGAAAGAACCACACCTGTCTGACTCATTACTGTGAGCTGTATAGGAAAAACCCTGGAGAGAATGGTAACTGTCATCTGGTCTGGTTGTTAGAGACAGTGCAACTCCTTAGCCACTCCATGTGGATTCCAGAGATTCAGTCCACTGTCGACAACCTGACTGTATTAGAGGCAGCTAATCAGTAGACTTTCCTATGACAACATCACTGTCCCAGTATTTTCTTTGATATTAGTAAGGGATACAACACTACTGTGAATCACAGTGTTCTAAAGCAACTTCATCAATGGGGCTTTTATGGCCACCTCTCCATTTTCATACAATCTTTCATGTTGAAATGGTTTTTTGCTTTCCTCCGTGGTGAAACACTAACAGATTGTTTGGATCAGGAGACTGATGTCCCTCAGGACAGTGTTTTAAGAGCAAACCCCTAAGCCGTAGTCATAAACAATATCACATTTGTGGTAAGGAGTCTTATACAGTGCTCCGTATTTGTGGATGATTTTGCTGTTTTCTGTTCCACCTTTAGGGTTGCTACGACCACTTGCCAGTTACAACTTACTGTGTAGAAATTAGAAGAGTAGGGTTCAAAGATGGGTTTTCATTTTTCCGCGTGTGCGTGCGTGTGCGTGTGCGCGCTCGCGTGCGTGTGTGTGTGTGTGCGCGCTCGCGTGCGTGTGTGTGTGTGCGCGCTCGCGTGCGTGTGTGTGTGTGCGCGCTCGCGTGCGTGTGTGTGTGCGCGCTCGCGTGCGTGTGTGTGTGCGCGCTCGCGTGCGTGCGTGTGTGTGTGCGCGCTCGCGTGCGTGCGTGTGTGTGTGCGCGCTCGCGTGCGTGCGTGTGTGTGTGCGCGCTCGCGTGCGTGCGTGTGTGTGTGCGCGCTCGCGTGCGTGCGTGTGTGTGTGCGCGCTCGCGTGCGTGCGTGTGTGTGTGCGCGCTCGCGTGCGTGCGTGTGTGTGTGCGCGCTCGCGTGCGTGCGTGTGTGTGCGCGCGCTCGCGTGCGTGCGTGTGTGTGCGCGCGCTCGCGTGCGTGCGTGTGTGTGCGCGCGCTCGCGTGCGTGCGTGTGTGTGCGCGCGCTCGCGTGCGTGCGTGTGTGTGCGCGCGCTCGCGTGCGTGCGTGTGTGCGCGCGCGCTCGCGTGCGTGTGTGTGTGCGCGCGCGCTCGCGTGCGTGTGTGTGTGCGCGCGCGCTCGCGTGCGTGTGTGTGTGCGCGCGCGCTCGCGTGCGTGTGTGTGCGCGCGCGCTCGCGTGCGTGTGTGTGTGCGCGCGCTCGCGTGCGTGTGTGTGTGCGCGCGCTCGCGTGCGTGTGTGTGTGCGCGCGCTCGCGTGCGTGTGTGTGTGCGCGCGCTCGCGTGCGTGTGTGTGTGCGCGCGCTCGCGTGCGTGTGTGTGTGCGCGCGCTCGCGTGCGTGTGTGTGTGCGCGCGCTCGCGTGCGTGTGTGTGTGCGCGCGCTCGCGTGCGTGTGTGTGTGCGCGCTCGCGTGCGTGCATTTTAACCGTTCTTGTCATGTTTTTAACTACAGTTCTCAGGAGTAGACAGGGAACGTCTGCTCCAGTTTTATAGGGCTTTCATGCATTCACGGTTAGACTATGGTTGCACATTGTGGATCAACGAGGCCTTCATATCTGAAGATCATTGATGGTATCTACCATGAGGCGATTAGACTGGTAGCCATGGGTGCGTCCAGGATGAGTGCCATACCCAGTCTCTGTGCTGAGGCTGGTGAACCACCACTTAACTATCTGACAACAACTCCTCAGGGTGCGTCAGGTATATAAGTTACTCACAGCTCTGAATTTGGCTGCATACCGTAGTGTTACTCGTCTGCCTCTGGAACATGTTTTCTCCAATCGTCCATGAATAGAAAGGCCATTTGGGATCTGCATGCGTCATGTGCTGCAGTGACTTGTGTGGAGCAAGTACACCCTAAATCAAGGGTTTTAGCAATCTGCCACCCTGGTTACTGTTAGGCCCAGAATAATTGCAGATATAGTGCAGTACAGGAGATGTTGCACTCCTGTATGTGTTTTTAAAACATTATTTATGGACATTTTAAGTGTGTGTCACAACTTTACATCTGTCTGTACAGATGTGTTGAAATGGAGTATTCCGTTGGTTGCTCTGTTGTTTTCCCTGATTGTGTCCTCAAGGTATGATTGCCTCAACACTTAACTGAATTCGATGCTGAATTATACACTGGCACTGGAGCAGGTGAGACTTGATTTGAGTACTAAATTCCAATTCTCTGTGTGCCCTTCACTCTACTGTGCTTGTATCTAGCAGATACAAATAGTACAGAATATCCAGGACACCCTCCTCCAACTACAATGGCTAGGGAAGGACGTGCCTTTCTGCTGGTTGCCAGGGTGTGGTATTACGGGGTATGAAAGGGCACCTGTAGCAGCTAAGGAGGCATGTCGCTATCCCCATACATTCTACCTTCTCACTGTTGAGGTACAGAGTCTTGTGTCGATGGGGTGTTGAGTGGCTGAAAGTGACAGACAATAAGCTCCGTCTAGTAAAGTGCACAATGTGGCTGTAGCGTACCTTCTTCCAGCTGTGTCAATGGGACAAGGTTCTCCTTACTTCTCTTCGCATAGGCCGTAACCCTGAGATGCATAGCTTCTTGCTCCGGCAGGAGGACTCTCAAATATGTGGTGCTTGTGTACAGATCACTGTGGGCCACATTTTATTAGACTGCGTTTAATTTTCAGACCAAATGGTAGCAGCAGATTTGCTGACAGATCTGCAGTCTATTTTAAGAGATTTTTCAACGAATGTGGTTAGTTTTAAAATTTTGTGAATTGTCCAACAGGTGATCTTCATGTTTTGGCAGGGTGACTGGCTCAACACACTTTTAATAAGTGATCAGCTGGTCATCTTTGCCGATGCTGCTGTTTTAGCTCCTCTGTCGTTTTGTGTTTTAATACCTGGTATGCATCTTTCACCCTTTGTATATTGTCTTAAGATGTATACGATAGAGTGATTGTGTTAGTGAATGCGAGTGAAGTGGAAGTGATTGCATGAGTGAATGCGAATGAGATGGAAGTGCTTGCATGAGTGTTGTTTTGTAGGTTTCATTGTCACTATGTGCAACGATTTCAGTGATTTTGTCCACATTATTTTCTTTCCAGATGTATCAAGGTGCTGATAACTTCTCCATTTAGCACCCACAAAGTCGAAACACGCACTCAATGATTCTGGTATTGGCAATTCGACAATAGTGGGCTTCAGACATATTAAAAATAATATTGATCATAAAGTTGTCATCCACCCACTTTTTTTGTGGGATGTCCCAGAATTTGAAGTTGTCCAGTAACCTGAGTAAAGGGACTTCGGACACATTTTTATCCCGTCTTGTGCCAAGTTTGCAAATATGTGAACGAAGAGGGAGAATGACTTCTGAATATCGTCTCCCTATTACTGTACACGATTCAAAATACACATTTGCCTGTTAAATTAGGTATTATTGTGTAGTTAAGTTGTGAGTACATTCACATCCTGTTTGAGCATTTTAGAATTAAAAGGGATTGGTGTTGGGAAAGATCTTTTCTCCGTCTTCTAACATTACACATCATTTGTCATGTTTGTTTGGAAGAAGGAGGTCAAGAGATAAGGCTTCCAACAAAGATGACAGAAAACAACTTCACAGCAAAGTGTGTGATTTGTCCCACCATGTTTTCGATAAAATTTGAAGGAAGAAAGCTTTAAAAAAACACATTCTCAACAGCAATGTCATAAAAATAAAACAATTATAACTTTCCAGAATGAGATTTTCACTCTGCAGCGGAGTGTGCGCTGATATGAAACTTCCTGGCAGATTAAAACTGTGTGCCCGACCGAGACTCAAACTCAGGACCTTTGCCTTTCGTGGGCAAGTGCTCTACCATCTGAGCTACCGAAGCATGACTCACGCCCGGTACTCACAGCTTTACTTCTGCCAGTATCCGTCTCCTACCTTCCAAACTTTACAGAAGCTCCCGAGTTCGAGTCTCGGTCGGGCACACAGTTTTAATCTGCCAGGAAGTTTCAATTATAACTTTATTTGTGAAGAAACATACTTTTGAAGAAGTTGCCACGATACTCACTGAAGCTGCATTTTTTATCACAGTGTAAAAGGTGGTCTTAGCTACAAGCGATTGGCTTGCCAAATATAATTACATCATTCCTTTTTTCCAGACAGTAATGTTGCATCTAAAATTTCATAAGGGGCCCATGCAGATGATAGGCACGAATTGTATGTTGTTAGCATTATATGAAATGACCAAAATTGCTCAAAGACATGACAGCAGAGCTCGCTAAAACTTCTGTAGACTGTCTGGCCAATAAGAAAGCAGTAGTTACGTAGTGAACAGAGCGTCAGCGGAAATATCCAAATTGCAATCTGGGTGGAAATCGATGAGAACATCGTGCTCTCTCTTCCATGATTTTTTTACGCAGGCTGTATTGAAACGAATTGCATGCAAGATCTGGCTCGCGGGCTGCCAGTTGCCCACCCATGGTGTAAAGGAACAGAATCTGATAAAAGCATGGAATGAAATTTTGGTTTTGGTGGAAAGTTCTCTTCACATTGAAAATGACTTATGTTCGAAATGCTCAGTATGTTAAAAGAACTCAGTTGCAGTGAATGTGCAGAAGACTTTCAAGAATGGATAAATGTTGATGGTGCAAATCCAGGGCACCAAATCGTGCAGGATAGCTAAATTGCGAATGTAGTCACTGATAAAGCTGATGACGTCACCATATCATCAACTAGTGGTCCAGAAAATGAAGATGACAATATACGAGCTGTTTCTGAAGCATTTGTTTATTTAGATACTGCCTTGAGATTGTTTGAAGTTAAAGATGAAAGCAACCAGTATCACATACCTGTCTTGAAAAAAAATTGCAGTTAACTGCTCATAAGCAGGTAGGCTTGCTTAGAGGGGCCAAGATGAAGACTTTTTTTAAAGCATTAATTCTATACACATATACTGTGCATGCAAAATATGAATTACATACATTTCGTTCACTGGGATGCACAACAAATGTCACTCTGTTACCTGCTTTTGTAATAGTAAGAGGTTTACGTTTTTATAAATATGTGTAGGTTTTATTAGTAAAGCAAGATATGCAGTATGATTATCTGAATTAACTGGTGTCCTGAATGCCCACATCTCCCAGTTATTTTGGGTAATTAACACTTTACTTTAGTTGACTAATTACATTGTCGATGTCGAAGATGAAGTTGGTTGTGTGACAGTGTTCGTAATGTCTGAAGTCGTCCAAAGATAACATAGTATTTTTTTATAAGTGAGATATGATACACAATTTAACTCACAAAATACAAGAAATTAAAGTACTACTTTAGTACAGAATTAGTACTTTAATTTCATTTATTTTGTGAGTTAAATTGTGTATCATATCTCACTTATAAAAAATACTATGTTATCTTTACTTTGGTACAGAATTCCTCCCCCCAAGAACCATGGACCTTGCCATTGGTGGGGAGGCTTGTGTGCCTCAGTGATACATACAGCCGTACCGCAGGTGCAACCACAACGGAGGGTTTGTGGTACCTGAAGAGGGGCAGCAGCCTTTTCAGTAGTGGCAGGGGCAACAGTCTGGATGATTGGCTGATCTGACCTTGTAACACTAACCAAAACAGCCTTACTGTACTGGTACTGCGAACGGCTGAAAGCCAGGGGAAACTACGGCCATAATTTTTCCTGAGGTCATGCAGCTTTACTGTATGATTAAATGATGATGGTGTCCTCTTGTGTAAAATATTCCAGAGGTAAAATAGTCCCCCATTCGGATCTCCGGGTGGGGACTACTGAAGAGGACGTTGTTATTAGGAGAAAGAAAACTGGCGTTCTATGGATCGGAGCGTGGAATGTCAGATCCCTTAATCGGGCAGGTAGGTTAGAAAATTTAAAAAGGGAAATGGATTGATTAAAGTTAGATATGGTGGGAATTATTGAAGTTCGGTGGCAGGAGGAACAAAACTTCTGGTCAGGTGACTGCAGGGTTATAAACACAAAATCAAATAGGGGTAATTCAGGAGTAGGTTTAATAATGAATAGGAAAATAGGAATGCGGGTAAGCTGCTACAAACAGCATAGTGAATGCATTATTGTGGCCCAGATAGACACAAAGCCGATGCCTACTACAGTAGTAAAAGTTTATATGCCAACTAGCTCTGCAGATGACGAAGAAATTGAAGAAATGTATGATGAAATAAAAGAAATTATTCAGGTAGTGAAGGGAGACGAAAATTTAATAGTCATGGGTGACTGGAATTCGTCAGTAGGAAAAGGGAGAGAAGGAAACATAGTGGGTGAATATGGATTGGGGCTAAGAAATGAAAGAGGAAGCCGTCTGGTAGAATTTTGCACAGAGCATAACTTAATCATACCTAACACTTGGTTTCAGAATCATGATAGGAGGTTGTATACATGGAAGAACCCTGGAGATTCTAAAAGGTATTAGATAGATTATATAATAGTAAGACAGAGATTTAGGAACCAGGTATTAAATTGTAAGACATTTCTAGGGGCAGATGTGGACTCTGACCACAATCTATTGGTTATGAACTGTAGATTAAAACTGAAGAAACTGCAAAATGGTGGGAATTTAAGGAGATGGGACCTGGATAAACTGAGAGAACCAGAGGTTGTACAGAGTTTCAAGGAGAGCATAAGGGAACAATTGGCAGAAACAGGGGAAAGAAATACAGTAGAAGAAGAATGGGTAGCTTTTAGGGATGAAGTAGTGAAAGCAGCAGAGGATCAAATAGGTAAAAAGAAGAGGACTAGTAGAAATCCTTGGGTAACAGAAGAAATATTGAATTTAATTGATGAAAGGAGAAAATATAAAAATGCAGTAAATGAAGGAGGCAAAAAGGAATACAAATGTCTCAAAAATGAGATCGTTAGGAAGTGCAGAATGGCTAAGCATGGATGGCTAGAGGACAAATATAAGGATGTAGAGGCTTATCTCATCAGGGATAAGATAGATAATGCCTACAGGAAAATTAGAGAGACCTTTGGAGAAATCAGAACCACTTGTATGAATATCAAGAGCTCAGATGGAAACCCAGTTCCAAGCAAAGAAGGGAA